>NC_041387.1:677553820-677561417 GCF_002162155.2 Triticum dicoccoides
GCCAGAATCGACCAAACTTGCGAGTGTTGTTGACCAAAACGTAATCACACCCTGGGGTTCAGCAACTATGGAAATCACTTCGGGGCCCCAAAACGGTGAGTAATAGTCCACGAAAACGGCCAGAATTGGACAAAACTGTGAGTATTGACGACGCACACGTAAACACACTCGGGGATCATCAATCGAGGAAGTCGCTTTAGGAAACCAAAACAGTGAGTAATAGTCCAGGAAATGAGCCAGAATTGGCCAAAATTACGAGTGTTGATGACCGACACATAAGCGCACCTTGGGGCTCAATAACTATGGAAACCGCTTTTGGACCCCAAAATGGTGAGTAATAGTCAACAAAATGGGTCAAAATTGGACTAAACTGTGAGTGTTGACGACGGACACGTAAACGCACCCCGAAAATTGTCAATCATGGAAATCACTCTGGGCCCCAAAACGGTGAGTAATAGTTCACGAAACGGACCAGAATCAGCCAAAAATGTGAGTGTTGATGACCGAGACGTAAATGCGCCCCAAGGTTCGTATGTCGTGGAAATCACTTTGGGACCCGAAAACAGTGAGTAATAATCCACGAAACGGGCCAGAATCAGCCAAAATTGTGTGTTCATGACCGACACATAAACGCACCCTCGGGTTTTCCAATCGTTGAAATCACTCCGGATCCCAAAACAGTGATTAATAGTCCACAAAACGGGCCATAGTCGGCTAAAATTGCGAGTGTTGATGACCTACACGTAATCGCACCCTGGGCTTCGTCAATCATGGAAATCACTCTGGGACCCCAAACAGTCAGTTACAGTCCACGAAACGGGCCAGAATCGGCCAAACATGCGAGTGTTGTTGAACAAAACGTAATCGCACCCTGGGGTTCAACAACTATGGAAATCACTTCGGGGCCCCAAAATGGTGAGTAATAGTCCACGAAAACGGCCAGAATTGGACAAAACTGTGAGTGTTGACGACGCACACGTAAACACACCCGGGGATCGTCAATCGAGGAACTCGCTTTGGGAAACCAAAACAGTGAGTAATAGTCCAGGAAATGAGCCAGAATTGGCCAAAATTACGAGTGTTGATGACTGACACATAAGCGCACCTTGGGGTTCAATAACTATGGAAACCGCTTTGGGACCCCAAAATGGTGAGTAATAGTCAACAAAATGGGTCAAAATTGGACAAAACTGTGAGTGTTGACGACGGACACGTAAACGCACCCCGAGAATCGTCAATCATGGAAATCACTCTGGGGCCCCAAAACTATGAGTAATAGTGCACGAAACGGACCAGAATCAGCCAAAAATGTGAGTGTTGATGACCGACACGTAAAAGCGCCCCAGGGTTCTTATGTCGTGGAAATCACTTTGGGACCCGAAAACAGTGAGTAATAATCCATGAAACGGGCCAGAATCAGCCAAAATTGTGTGTTGATGACCGACACATAAACGCACCCTGGGGTTTTCCAATCGTGGAAATCACTCCGGATCGCAAAACAGTGATTAATAGTCCACAAAACGGGCCAGAATCGGCTAAAATTGCGAGTGTTGATGACCTACACGTAATTGCACCCTGGGCTTTGTCAATCATGGAAATCACTCTGGGACCCCAAACAGTCAGTTACAGTCCACGAAATGGGCCAGAATCGGCCAAACTTGCGAGTGTTGTTAACCAAAACGTAATCGCACCCTGGGGTTCAACAACTATGGAAATCACTTCGGGGCCCCAAGACGGTGAGTAATAGTCCACGAAAACGGCCAGAATTGGACAAAACTGTGAGTGCTGACGACGCACACGTAAACACAGCCGGGGATCGTCAATCGAGGAACTCGCTTTGGGAAACCAAAACAGTGAGTAATAGTCCAGGAAATGAGCCAGAATTGGCCAAAATAACGAGTGCTGATGACCGACACATAAGCGCACCTTGGGGTTCAATAACTATGGAGACCGCTTTGGGACCCCAAAATGGTGAGTAATAGTCAACAAAATGGGTCAAAATTGGACAAAACTGTGAGTGTTGACGACGGACACGTAAACGCACCCCGAGAATCGTCAATCATGGAAATCACTCTGGGGCCCCAAAACTATGAGTAATAGTGCACGAAACGGACCAGAATCAGCCAAAAATGTGAGTGTTGATGACCGATACGTAAAAGCGCCCCAGGGTTCTTATGTCGTGGAAATCACTTTGGGACCCGAAAACAGTGAGTAATAATCCATGAAACGGGCCAGAATCAGCCAAAATTGTGTATTGATGACCGACACATAAATGCACCCTGGGGTTTTTCAATCGTGGAAATCACTCTGGATCCCAAAACAGTGATTAATAGTCCACAAAACGGGCCAGAATCAGCTAAAATTGCGAGTGTTGATGACATACACGTAATCGCACCCTGCGCTTCGTCAATCATGGAAATCACACTGGGACCCCAAACAGGCAGTTACAGTCCATGAAACGGGCCAGAATCGACCAAACTTGCGAGTGTTGTTGACCAAAACGTAATCGCAACCTGGGGTTCAACAACTATGGAAATCACTTCGGGGCCCCAAAATGGTGAGTAATAGTCCACGAAAACGGCCATAATTGGACAAAACTGTGAGTATTGACGATGCACACGTAAACACACCCGGGGATCATCAATCGAGGAAGTCGCTCTGGGAAACCAAAACAGTGAGTAATAGTCCAGGAAATGAGCCAGAATTGGCCAAAATAACGAGTGCTGATGACCGACACATAAGCGCACCTTGGGGTTCAATAACTATGGAGACCGCTTTGGGACTCCAAAATGGTGAGTAATAGTCAACAAAATGGGTCAAAATTGGACAAAACTGTGAGTGTTGACGACGGACACGTAAACGCACCCCGAGAATCGTCAATCATGGAAATCACTCTGGGGCCCCAAAACTATGAGTAATAGTGCACGAAACGGACCAGAATCAGCCAAAAATGTGAGTGTTGATGACCGACACGTAAAAGCGCCCCAGGGTTCTTATGTCGTCGAAATCACTTTGGGACCCAAAAACAGTGAGTAATAATCCATGAAACGGGCCAGAATCAGCCAAAATTGTGTGTTGATGACCGACACATAAATGCACCCTGGGGTTTTTCAATCGTGGAAATCACTCTGGATCCCAAAACAGTGATTAATAGTCCACAAAACGGGCCAGAATCAGCTAAAATTGCGAGTGTTGATGACATACACGTAATCGCACCCTGGGCTTCGTCAATCATGGAAATCACACTGGGACCCCAAACAGGCAGTTACAGTCCATGAAACGGGCCAGAATCGACCAAACTTGCGAGTGTTGTTGACCAAAACGTAATCGCAACCTGGGGTTCAACAACTATGGAAATCACTTCGGGGCCCCAAAATGGTGAGTAATAGTCCACGAAAACGGCCATAATTGGACAAAACTGTGAGTATTGACGATGCACACGTAAACACACCCGGGGATCATCAATCGAGGAAGTCGCTCTGGGAAACCAAAACAGTGAGTAATAGTCCAGGAAATGAGCCAGAATTGGCCAAAATAACGAGTGCTGATGACCGACACATAAGCGCACCTTGGGGTTCAATAACTATGGAGACCGCTTTGGGACCCCAAAATGGTGAGTAATAGTCAACAAAATGGGTCAAAATTGGACAAAACTATGAGTGTTGACGACGGACACGTAAACGCACCCCGAGAATCGTCAATCATGGAAATCACTCTGGGGCCCCAAAACTATGAGTAATAGTGCACGAAACGGACCAGAATCAGCCAAAAATGTGAGTGTTGATGACCGACACGTAAAAGCGCCCCAGGGTTCTTATGTCGTCGAAATCACTTTGGGACCCAAAAACAGTGAGTAATAATCCATGAAACGGGCCAGAATCAGCCAAAATTGTGTGTTGATGACCGACACATAAATGCACCCTGGGGTTTTTCAATCGTGGAAATCACTCTGGATCCCAAAACAGTGATTAATAGTCCACAAAACGGGCCAGAATCAGCTAAAATTGCGAGTGTTGATGACATACACGTAATCGCACCCTGGGCTTCGTCAATCATGGAAATCACACTGGGACCCCAAACAGGCAGTTACAGTCCATGAAACGGGCCAGAATCGACCAAACTTGCGAGTGTTGTTGACCAAAACGTAATCGCAACCTGGGGTTCAACAACTATGGAAATCACTTCGGGGCCCCAAAATGGTGAGTAATAGTCCACGAAAACGGCCATAATTGGACAAAACTGTGAGTATTGACGATGCACACGTAAGCACACCCGGGGATCATCAATCGAGGAAGTCGCTCTGGGAAACCAAAACAGTGAGTAATAGTCTAGGAAATGAGCCAGAATTGGCCAAAATAACGAGTGCTGATGACCGACACATAAGCGCACCTTGGGGTTCAATAACTATGGAGACCGCTTTGGGACCCCAAAATGGTGAGTAATAGTCATAAAAATGGGTCAAAATTGGACAAAACTGTGAGTGTTGACGACGGACACGTAAACGCACCCCGAGAATCGTCAATCATGGAAATCACTCTGGGGCCCCAAAACTATGAGTAATAGTGCACGAAACGGACCAAATCAGCCAAAAATGTGAGTGTTGATGACCGACACGTAAAAGCGCCCCAGGGTTCTTATGTCGTGGAAATCACTTTGGGACCCGAAAACAGTGAGTAATAATCCATGAAACGGGCCAGAATCAGCCAAAATTGTGTGTTGATGACTGACACATAAACGCACCCTGGGGTTTTCCAATCGTGGAAATCACTCCGGATCCCAAAATAGTGATTAATAGTCCACAAAACGGGCCAGAATCGGCTAAAATTGCGAGTGTTGATGACCTACACGTAATTGCACCCTGGGCTTTGTCAATCATGGAAATCACTCTGGGACCCCAAACAGTCAGTTACAGTCCACGAAATGGGCCAGAATCGGCCAAACTTGCGAGTGTTGTTAACCAAAACGTAATCGCACCCTGGGGTTCAACAACTATGGAAATCACTTCGGGGCCCCAAGACGGTGAGTAATAGTCCACGAAAACGGCCAGAATTGGACAAAACTGTGAGTGCTGACGACGCACACGTAAGCACAGCCGGGGATCGTCAATCGAGGAACTCGCTTTGGGAAACCAAAACAGTGAGTAATAGTCCAGGAAATGAGCCAGAATTGGACAAAATTACGAGTGTTGATGACCGACACATAAGCGCACCTTGGGGTTCAATAACTATGGAAACCGCTTTGGGACCCCAAAATGGTGAGTAATAGTCAACAAAATGGGTCAAAATTGGACAAAACTGTGAGTGTTGACGACGGACACGTAAACGCACCCCGAGAATCGTCAATCATGGAAATCACTCTGGGGCCCCAAAACTATGAGTAATAGTGCACGAAACGGACCAGAATCAGCCAAAAATGTGAGTGTTGATGACCGACACGTAAAAGCGCCCCAGGGTTCTTATGTCGTGGAAATCACTTTGAGACCCGAAAACAGTGAGTAATAATCCATGAAACGGGCCAGAATCAGCCAAAATTGTGTGTTGATGACCGACACATAAATGCACCCTGGGGTTTTTCAATCGTGGAAATCACTCTGGATCCCAAAACAGTGATTAATAGTCCACAAAACGGGCCAGAATCAGCTAAAATTGCGAGTGTTGATGACATACACGTAATCGCACCCTGGGCTTCGTCAATCATGGAAATCACACTGGGACCCCAAACAGGCAGTTACAGTCCATGAAACGGGCCAGAATCGACCAAACTTGCGAGTGTTGTTGACCAAAACGTAATCGCAACCTGGGGTTCAACAACTATGGAAATCACTTCGGGGCCCCAAAATGGTGAGTAATAGTCCACGAAAACGGCCATAATTGGACAAAACTGTGAGTATTGACGATGCACACGTAAACACACCCGGGGATCATCAATCGAGGAAGTCGCTCTGGGAAACCAAAACAGTGAGTAATAGTCCAGGAAATGAGCCAGAATTGGCCAAAATAACGAGTGCTGATGACCGACACATAAGCGCACCTTGGGGTTCAATAACTATGGAGACCGCTTTGGGACCCCAAAATGGTGAGTAATAGTCAACAAAATGGGTCAAAATTGGACAAAACTATGATTGTTGACGACGGACACGTAAATGCACCCCGAAAATCGTCAATCATGGAAATCACTCTGGGGCCCCAAAACGGTGAGTAATAGTGCACGAAACGGACCAGAATCAGCCAAAAATGTGAGTGTTGATGACCGACACATAAAAGCGCCCTAAGGTTCGTATGTCGTGGAAATCACTTTGGGACCCGAAAACAGTGAGTAATAATCCACGAAACGGGCCAGAATCAGCCAAAATTGTGTGTTGATGACTGACACATAAACGCACCCTGGGGTTTTCCAATCGTGGAAATCACTCCGGATCCCAAAACAGTGATTAATAGTCCACAAAACGGGCCAGAATCGGCTAAAATTGCGAGTGTTGATGACCTACACGTAATTGCACCCTGGGCTTTGTCAATCATGGAAATCACTCTGGGACCCCAAACAATCAGTTACAGTCCACGAAATGGGCCAGAATCGGCCAAACTTGCGAGTGTTGTTAACCAAAACGTAATCGCACCCTGGGGTTCAACAACTATGGAAATCACTTCGGGGCCCCAAGACGGTGAGTAATAGTCCACGAAAACGGCCAGAATTGGACAAAACTGTGAGTGCTGACGACGCACACGTAAACACAGCCGGGGATCGTCAATCGAGGAACTCGCTTTGGGAAACCAAAACAGTGAGTAATAGTCCAGGAAATGAGCCAGAATTGGACAAAATTACGAGTGTTGATGACCGACACATAAGCGCACCTTGGGGTTCAATAACTATGGAAACCGCTTTGGGACCCCAAAATGGTGAGTAATAGTCAACAAAATGGGTCAAAATTGGACAAAACTGTGAGTGTTGACGACGGACACGTAAACACACCCCGAGAATCATCAATCATGGAAATCACTCTGGGGCCCCAAAACGGTGAGTAATAGTACACAAAACGGACCAGAATCAGCCAAAAATGTGAGTGTTGATGACTGACACGTAAAAGCGCCCCAGGGTTCGTATGTCGTGGAAATCACTTTGGGACCCGAAAACAGTGAGTAATAATCCACGAAATGGGCCAGAATCAGCCAAATTGTGTGTTGATGACCGAGACATAAACGCACCCTGGGGTTTTTCAATCGTGGAAATCACTCCGGATCCCAAAACAGTGATTAATAGTCCACAAAACGGGCCATAATCGGCTAAAAATGCGAGTGTTGATGACCTACACGTAATCGCACGCTGGGCTTCGTCAATCATGGAAATCACACTGGGACCCCAAACAGGCAGTTACAGTCCACGAAACGGGCCAGAATCGACCAAACTTGCGAGTGTTGTTGACCAAAACGCAATCGCACCCTGGGGTTCAACAACTATGGAAATCAATTCGGGGCCCCAGAACATTGAGTAATAGTCCACGAAAGCGGCCAGAATTGGACAAAACTGTGAGTATTGACGATGCACACGTAAACACACCCGGGGATCATCAATCGAGGAAGTCGATTTGGGAAACCAAAAC
>NC_041387.1:677561427-677563837 GCF_002162155.2 Triticum dicoccoides
TGAGTGTTGACGACGGACACGTAAACGCACCCCGAGAATCGTCAATCATGGAAATCACTCTGGGGCCCCAAAACTATGAGTAATAGTGCACGAAACGGACCAGAATCAGCCAAAAATGTGAGTGTTGATGACCGACACGTAAAAGCGCCCCAGGGTTCTTATGTCGTCGAAATCACTTTGGGACCCAAAAACAGTGAGTAATAATCCATGAAACGGGCCAGAATCAGCCAAAATTGTGTGTTGATGACCGACACATAAATGCACCCTGGGGTTTTTCAATCGTGGAAATCACTCTGGATCCCAAAACAGTGATTAATAGTCCACAAAACGGGCCAGAATCAGCTAAAATTGCGAGTGTTGATGACATACACGTAATCGCACCCTGGGCTTCGTCAATCATGGAAATCACACTGGGACCCCAAACAGGCAGTTACAGTCCATGAAACGGGCCAGAATCGACCAAACTTGCGAGTGTTGTTGACCAAAACGTAATCGCAACCTGGGGTTCAACAACTATGGAAATCACTTCGGGGCCCCAAAATGGTGAGTAATAGTCCACGAAAACGGCCAGAATTGGACAAAACTGTGAGTGTTGACGACGCACACGTAAACACACCCGGGGATCATCAATCGAGGAAGTCGCTCTAGGAAACCAAAACAGTGAGTAATAGTCCAGGAAATGAGCCAGAATTGGCCAAAATAACGAGTGCTGATGACCGACACATAAGCGCACCTTGGGGTTCAATAACTATGGAGACCGCTTTGGGACCCCAAAATGGTGAGTAATAGTCAACAAAATGGGTCAAAATTGGACAAAACTGTGAGTGTTGACGACGGACACGTAAACGCACCCCGAGAATCGTCAATCATGGAAATCACTCTGGGCCCCAAAACTATGAGTAATAGTGCACGAAATGGACCAGAATCAGCCAAAAATGTGAGTGTTGATGACCGACACGTAAAAGCACCCCAGGGTTCTTATGTCGTGGAAATCACTTTGGGACCCGAAAACAGTGAGTAATAATCCATGAAACGGGCCAGAATCAGCCAAAATTGTGTGTTGATGACCGACACATAAACGCACCCTGGGGTTTTCCAATCGTGGAAATCACTCCGGATCCCAAAACAGTGATTAATAGTCCACAAAACGGGCCAGAATCGGCTAAAATTGCGAGTGTTGATGACCTACACGTAATTGCACCCTGGGCTTTGTCAATCATGGAAATCACTCTGGGACCCCAAACAGTCAGTTACAGTCCACGAAATGGGCCAGAATCGGCCAAACTTGCGAGTGTTGTTAACCAAAACGTAATCGCACCCTGGGGTTCAACAACTATGGAAATCACTTCGGGGCCCCAAGACGGTGAGTAATAGTCCATGAAAACGGCCAGAATTGGACAAAACTGTGAGTGCTGACGACGCACACGTAAACACAGCCGGGGATCGTCAATCGAGGAACTCGCTTTGGGAAACCAAAACAGTGAGTAATAGTCCAGGAAATGAGCCAGAATTGGCCAAAATAACGAGTGCTGATGACCGACACATAAGCGCACCTTGGGGTTCAATAACTATGGAGACCGCTTTGGGACCCCAAAATGGTGAGTAATAGTCAACAAAATGGGTCAAAATTGGACAAAATTGTGAGTGTTGACGACGGACACGTAAACGCACCCCGAGAATCGTCAATCATGGAAATCACTCTGGGGCCCCAAAACTATGAGTAATAGTGCACGAAACGGACCAGAATCAGCCAAAAATGTGAGTGTTGATGACCGACACGTAAAAGCGCCCCAGGGTTCTTATGTCGTGGAAATCACTTTGGGACCCGAAAACAGTGAGTAATAATCCATGAAACGGGCCAGAATCAGCCAAAATTGTGTATTGATGACCGACACATAAATGCACCCTGGGGTTTTTCAATCGTGGAAATCACTCTGGATCCCAAAACAGTGATTAATAGTCCACAAAACGGGCCAGAATCAGCTAAAATTGCGAGTGTTGATGACATACACGTAGTCGCACCCTGGGCTTCGTCAATCATGGAAATCACACTGGGACCCCAAACAGGCAGTTACAGTCCATGAAACGGGCCAGAATCGACCAAACTTGCGAGTGTTGTTGACCAAAACGTAATCGCAACCTGGGGTTCAACAACTATGGAAATCACTTCGGGGCCCCAAAATGGTGAGTAATAGTCCACGAAAACGGCCATAATTGGACAAAACTGTGAGTATTGACGATGCACACGTAAACACACCCGGGGATCATCAATCGAGGAAGTCGCTCTGGGAAACCAAAACAGTGAGTAATAGTCCAGGAAATGAGCCAGAATTGGCCAAAATAACGAGTGCTGATGACCGACACATAAGCGCACCTTGGGGTTCAATAACTATGGAGACCGCTTTGGGAC
>NC_041387.1:677565389-677567849 GCF_002162155.2 Triticum dicoccoides
GTGAGTAATAGTCCAGGAAATGAGCCAGAATTGGCCAAAATTACGAGTGTTGATGACCGACACATAAGCGCACCTTGGGGTTCAATAACTATGGAAACCGCTTTGGGACCCCAAAATGGTGAGTAATAGTCAACAAAATGGGTCAAAATTGGACAAAACTGTGAGTGTTGACGACGGACACGTAAATGCACCCCGAGAATCGTCAATCATGGAAATCACTCTGGGGCCCCAAAACGGTGAGTAATAGTGCACGAAACGTACCAGAATCAGCCAAAAATGTGAGTGCTGATGACCGACACGTAAAAGCGCCCCAGGGTTCGTATGTCGTGGAAATCACATTGGGACCCGAAAATAGTGAGTAATAATCCACGAAATGGGCCAGAATCAGCCAAAATTGTGTGTTGATGACCGAGACATAAACGCACCCTGGGGTTTTTCAATCGTGGAAATCACTCCGGATCCCAAAATAGTGATTAATAGTCCACAAAACGGGCCAGAATCGGCTAAAAATGCGAGTGTTGATGACCTACACGTAATCGCACCCTGGGCTTCGTCAATCATGGAAATCACACTGGGACCCCAAACAGGCAGTTACAGTCCACGAAACGGGCCAGAATCGACCAAACTTGCGAGTGTTGTTGACCAAAACGCAATCGCACCCTGGGGTTCAACAACTATGGAAATCACTTCGGGGCCCCAGAACGTTGAGTAATAGTCCACGAAAACGGCCAGAATTGGACAAAACTGTGAGTATTGACGATGCACACGTAAACACACCCGGGGATCATCAATCGAGGAAGTCGATTTGGGAAACCAAAACAGTGAGTAACAGTCCAGGAAATGAGCCAGAATTGGCCAAAATTACGAGTGTTTATGACCGACACACAAGCGCACCTTGGGGTTCAATAACTATGGAAACCGCTTTGGGACCCCAAAATGGTGAGTAATAGTCAACAAAATGGGTCAAAATTGGACAAAACTGTGAGTGTTGACGACGGACACGTAAATGCACCCCGAGAATCGTCAATCATGGAAATCACTCTGGGGCCCCAAAACGGTGAGTAATAGTGCACGAAACGGACCAGAATCAGCCAAAAATGTGAGTGCTGATGACCGACACGTAAAAGCGCCGCAGGGTTCGTATGTCGTGGAAATCACTTTGGGACCCGAAAACAGTGAGTAATAATCCACGAAATGGGCCAGAATCAGCCAAAATTGTGTGTTGATGACCGAGACATAAACGCACCCTGGGGTTTTCAATCGTGGACATCACTCCGGATCCCAAAACAGTGATTAATAGTCCACAAAACGGGCCAGAATCGGCTAAAAATGCGAGTGTTGATGACCTACAAATAATCGCACCCTGGGCTTCGTCAATCATGGAAATCACACTGGGACGCCAAACAGGCAGTTAGAGTCCACGAAACGGGCCAAAATCGACCAAACTTGCGAGTGTTGTTGACCAAAACGTAATGGCACCCTGGGGTTCAAAAACTATGGAAATCACTTCGGGGCCCCAAAATGGTGAGTAATAGTCCACAAAAACGGCCGAAATTGGACAAAACTGTGAGTATTGACGACGCACACGTAAACATACCCGGGGATCATCAATCGAGGAAGTCGCTTTGGGAAACCAAAACAGTGAGTAATAGTCCAGGAAATGAGCCAGAATTGGCCACAATTACGTGTGTTGATGACCGACACATAAGCGCACCTTGGGGTCCAATAACTATGGAAACCGCTTTGGGACCCCAAAATGGTGAGTAATAGTCAACAAAATGGGTCAAAATTGGACAAAACTGTGAGTGTTGACGACGGACACGTAAACACACCCCGAGAATCATCAATCATGGAAATCACTCTGGGGCCCCAAAACGGTGAGTAATAGTACACAAAACGGACCAGAATCAGCCAAAAATGTGAGTGTTGATGACTGACACGTAAAAGCGCCCCAGGGTTCGTATGTCGTGGAAATCACTTTGGGACCCGAAAACAGTGAGTAATAATCCACGAAATGGGCCAGAATCAGCCAAATTGTGTGTTGATGACCGAGACATAAACGCACCCTGGGGTTTTTCAATCGTGGAAATCACTCCGGATCCCAAAACAGTGATTAATAGTCCACAAAACGGGCCATAATCGGCTAAAAATGCGAGTGTTGATGACCTACACGTAATCGCACGCTGGGCTTCGTCAATCATGGAAATCACACTGGGACCCCAAACAGGCAGTTACAGTCCACGAAACGGGCCAGAATCGACCAAACTTGCGAGTGTTGTTGACCAAAACGCAATCGCACCCTGGGGTTCAACAACTATGGAAATCAATTCGGGGCCCCAGAACATTGAGTAATAGTCCACGAAAGCGGCCAGAATTGGACAAAACTGTGAGTATTGACGATGCACACGTAAACACACCCGGGGATCATCAATCGAGGAAGTCGATTTGGGAAACCAAAAC
>NC_041387.1:677568849-677574061 GCF_002162155.2 Triticum dicoccoides
GGCCAGAATCGGCCAAAATTGTGAGGTATGATGACCGACACGTAAACGCACCCCGGGGTTCGTCAGTCGTGGAAATCACTTCGGTAACCTAAAACTGAGTAATAGTCCAAGAAACGGGACAGAATCGGCCCAAACTGCGAGTCTTGACGACCAACACGTAAGTACAGCTTTGGGTTCGACAACCATGGAAATCGCTTTGGGACCCCGAACGGTGAGTAATAGTCCATGAAAGAGCCCAGAATCGGCCAAATCTAGGATTATTGATTTACGATACATAAACGCACCCCGGGTTTCGTCAATCCTGGAAATCTCTCAGGGACGCCAAATCAGTGAGTAAGAGTCCATGAAACGGGCCAGAATCGGAAAACTGCAAGTGTTGATGATCGACACATAAACACACCCCGATGTTCCTCAATCGTGGAAGTCTTTGCAGGACACCAAAACTGAGTAATAGTCCATGAAATGGGCCAGAATCGGTCAAAACTGTGATTGTTGATGACCGACACGTAGCCGCACCTTGGGGTTCAACAACCATGGAAATCATTTGGCATACCAAAACGGTGAGTAATAGTCCACGAAACGTGTCAGAATCGACAAAAACCACGAACGTTGATGACCGACACGTAAACGCACCCCTGGGTTCGTGAATCATGGAAATCACTCCGGGACCCCAAAACAGTGAGTAGTACTCCACGAAACGGGCCAGAATCGGCCAAAACCGCGAGTGTTGATGACCGACACGTAAGCGCACACTGGGTTCAACAACTATGGAAATCGCTTCGGGACCGCAAAACGGTGAGTAATAGTCCATGAAACGGGTCAGAATTGGCCAAAACTATGAGTCTTGATGTCCGACACTTAAATGCACCCCGGGGTTTCTTTATCGTGAAAATCACTCCGGGACCCCGAAACAGTGAGTAATAGTCCACGAAACAGGCAAGAATCGGCCAAAACTGTGAGTGTTGATGTCCGACACGTAAACGCACCCTGGGGTTCGTTAATCGTGGAAATCACTCCACAACCCCAAAAAAGTGAGTAATAGTTCATAAACGGGCCAGAATCGGCCAAAACTGCGATTGTTGATGACCGACACGTAAGCGCACCTTGGGATTCAACAACTATTTAAATCGCTTTGGGACCCCAAAAACAGTGAGTAATATTCCACGAAACAGGCCAGAATCGACAAAAACCACGAGTGTTGATGACCGAAACGAAAATGCGTCCCGGGGTTCATCAATTGTGGAAATCACTCTGGGACCCCAAAATAGTGATCAATAGCCAACGAAATGGGCCAGAATCGGCCAAAATTGTGAGGTATGATGACCGACACGTAAACGCACCCCGGGGTTCGTCAATCGTGGAAATCACTTCGGTAACCTAAAACTGAGTAATAGTCCAAGAAACGGGACAAAATCGGCCCAAACTACGAGTCTTCACGACCAACACGTAAGTACACCTTTGGGTTCGACAACCATGGAAATCGCTTTGGGACCCCGAACGGTGAGTAATAGTCCATGAAAGAGCCCAGAATCGGCCAAATCTAGGATTATTGATTTACGATACATAAACGCACCCCGGGTTTCGTCAATCATGGAAGTCTCTCAGGGACGCCAAATCAGTGAGTAAGAGTCCATGAAACGGGCCAGAATCGGCAAAACTGCAAGTGTTGATGACCGACACATAAACACACCCCGATGTTCCTCAATCGTGGAAGTCTTTGCAGGACACCAAAACTGAGTAATAGTCCATGAAATGGGCCAGAATCGGTCAAAACTGTGATTGCTGATGACCGACACGTAGCCGCACCTTGGGGTTAAACAACCATGGAAATCATTTGGCATACCAAAACGGTGAGTAATAGTCCACGAAACGTGTCAGAATCGACAAAAACCACGAACGTTGATGACCGACACGTAAACGCACCCCTGGGTTCGTGAATCATGGAAATCACTCCGGGACCCCAAAACAGTGAGTAGTACTCCACGAAACGGGCCAGAATCGGCCAAAACCGCGAGTGTTGATGACCGACACGTAAGCGCACACTGGGTTCAACAACTATGGAAATCGCTTCGGGACCGCAAAACGGTGAGTAATAGTCCATGAAACGGGTCAGAATTGGCCAAAACTATGAGTCTTGATGTCCGACACTTAAATGCACCCCGGGGTTTCTTTATCGTGAAAATCACTCCGGGACCCCAAAACAGTGAGTAATAGTCCACGAAACAGGCAAGAATCGGCCAAAACTGTGAGTGTTGATGTCCAACAC
Organism: Triticum dicoccoides; assembly: GCF_002162155.2. NCBI lineage: Eukaryota > Viridiplantae > Streptophyta > Magnoliopsida > Poales > Poaceae > Triticum > Triticum dicoccoides. The sequence continues at coordinate 677,571,116 of NC_041387.1, forward strand.
GTAAACGCACCCTGGGGTTCGTTAATCGTGGAAATCACTCCACAACCCCAAAAAAGTGAGTAATAGTTCATGAAACGGGCCAGAATCGGCCAAAACTGCGATTGTTGATGACCGACACGTAAGCACACCTTGGGATTCAACAACTATTTAAATCGCTTTGGGACCCCAAAAACAGTGAGTAATAGTCCATGAAACAGGCCAGAATCGACAAAAACCACGAGTGTTGATGACCGTAACGAAAAAGCGTCCCGGGGTTCATCAATTGTGGAAATCACTCTGGGACCCCAAAATAGTGATCAATAGCCAACGAAATGGGCCAGAATCGGCCAAAATTGTGAGGTATGATGACCGACACGTAAACGCACCCCGGGGTTCGTCAATCGTGGAAATCACTTCGGTAACCTAAAACTGAGTAATAGTCCAAGAAACGGGACAAAATCGGCCCAAACTACGAGTCTTCACGACCAACACGTAAGTACACCTTTGGGTTCGACAACCATGGAAATCGCTTTGGGACCCCGAACGGTGAGTAATAGTCCATGAAAGAGCCCAGAATCGGCCAAATCTAGGATTATTGATTTACGATACATAAACGCACCCCGGGTTTCGTCAATCATGGAAGTCTCTCAGGGACGCCAAATCAGTGAGTAAGAGTCCATGAAACGGGCCAGAATCGGCAAAACTGCAAGTGTTGATGACCGACACATAAACACACCCCGATGTTCCTCAATCGTGGAAGTCTTTGCAGGACACCAAAACTGAGTAATAGTCCATGAAATCGGCCAGAATCGGTCAAAACTGTGATTGCTGATGACCGACACGTAGCCGCACCTTGGGGTTAAACAACCATGGAAATCATTTGGCATACCAAAACGGTGAGTAATAGTCCACGAAACGTGTCAGAATCGACAAAAACCACGAACGTTGATGACCGACACGTAAACGCACCCCTGGGTTCGTCAATCATGGAAATCACTCCGGGACCCCAAAACAGTGAGTAGTACTCCACGAAACAGGCCAGAATCGGCCAAAACCGCGAGTGTTGATGACCGACACGTAAGCGCACACTAGGTTCAACAACTATGGAAACCGCTTTGGGACCGCAAAACGGTGAGTAATAGTCCACGAAACGGGTCAGAATTGGCCAAAACTATGAGTCTTGATGTCCGACACTTAAATGCACCCCGGGGTTTCTTTATCGTGAAAATCACTCCAGGACCCCAAAACAGTGAGTAATAGTCCACGAAACAGGCAAGAATCTGCCAAAACTATGAGTGTTGATGACCGAAACGAAAACGCGTCCCGGGGTTCATCAATTGTGGAAATCACTCCGGGAACCCAAAATAGTGATCAATAGCCAACGAAATGGGCCAGAATCGGCCAAAATTGTGAGGTATGATGACCGACACGTAAACGCACCCCGGGGTTCGTCAATCGTGGAAATCACTTCGGTAACCTAAAATTGAGTAATAGTCCATGAAACGGGACAGAATCGGCCCAAACTGCGAGTCTTGATGACCAGCACGTAAGTACACCTTTGGGTTCGACAACCATGGAAATCGCTTTGGGACCCCGAACGGTGAGTAATAGTCCATGAAAGAGCCCAGAATCGGCCAAATCTAGGATTATTGATTTACGATACATAAACATGTTGGAAATATGCCCTAGAGGCAATAATAAAAGCATTATTATTATATTTCCTTGTTCATGATAATTGTCTTTATTCATGCTATAATTGTGTTATCCGGAAATGGTAATACATGTGTGAATAACAGACACCAACATGTCCCTAGTGAGCCTCTAGTTGACTAGCTCGTTGATCAACAGATAGTCATGGTTTCCTGACTATGGACACTGGATGTCATTGATAACGAGATCACATCATTGGGAGAATGATGTGATGAACAAGACCCAATCCTAAACATAGCACAAGATCGTATAGTTCGTTTGCTAGAGTTTTCCAATGTCAAAGTATCTTTTCCTTAGACCATGAGATCGTGTAACTCCCGGATACCGTAGGAGTGCTTTGGGTATGCCAAATGTCACAACGTAACTGGGTGACTATAAAGGTAGACTACGGGTATCTCCGAAAGTGTCTGTTGGGTGACCTGGATCAAGACTGGGATTTGTCACTCCGTATGACGGAGAGGTATCACTGGGCCCACTCGGTAATGCATCATCATAATGAGCTCAGAGTGACCAAGTGTCTGGTCACGGATCATGCATTACGGTACGAGTAAAGTGACTTGCCGGTAACGAGATTGAACGAGGTATTGGGATACCGACGATCGAATCTCGGGCAAGTAACATATCGATAGACAAAGGGAATAGCGTATGGGATTGATTGAATCCTCGACATCCTGGTTCATCCGATGAGATCATCGTGGAGCATGTGGGAGCCAACATGGGTATCTAGATCCCGCTGTTGGTTATTGATCGGAGAGTCGTCTCGGTCATGTCTGCTTGTCTCCCGAACCCGTAGGGTCTACACACTTAAGGTTCGGTGACGCTAGGGTTATGAAGATATGTATATGCAGAAACCCGAATGTTGTTCGGAGTCCCGGATGAGATCCCGGACGTCACGAGGAGTTCCGGAATGGTCCGGAGGTAAAGAATTATATATAGGAAGTGCTATTTCGGGCATCGGGACAAGTTTCGGGGTTATCGGTATTGTACCGGGACCACCGGAAGGGTCTCGGGGGTCCACCGGGTGGGGCCACCTGTCCCGGGGGGCCACATGGGCTGTAGGGGGTGCGCCTTGGCCTAGATGGGCCAAGGTCACCAGCCCCTATAGGCCCATGCGCCTAGGGGTTCCACCATGGAAGAGTCCATGTGGTGGAAGGCACCCCTAGGTGCCTTGGGGGGGAGGGAAACCTCCCCTTGGCCGCCGCCCCCCCTAGTAGATCTCATCTACTAGGGCCGCCCCCCCATGGCACCCCTATATAT
>NC_041387.1:677574652-677580221 GCF_002162155.2 Triticum dicoccoides
CTCCCTCGTAGTCTCGGCGAAGCCCTGCTGCTGTGACGCCCTGCATCCACCACCACGCCGTCGTGCTGCTGGATCTTCATCAACCTCTCCTTCCCCTTGCTGGATCAAGAAGGAGGAGACGTCTCCCGTCCCGTACGTGTGTTGAACGCGGAGGTGCCGTCCGTTCGGCGCTGGCCATCGGTGATTTGGATCACGTCGAGCACGACTACATCATCACCGTTCTTTTGAACGCTTCCGTGCGCGATCTACAAAGGTATGTAGATGCATCTAATCACTCGTTGCTAGATGAACTCCTAGATGATCTTGGTGAAACGAGTAGGAAAACTGTTGTTTTCTGCAACGTTCCCCAACAGTGGTATCAGAGCTAGGTCTATGCGTAGTTCTTCTTGCGCGAGTAGAACACAATTTGTTGTGGGCGTAGATTTGTCAACTTTCTTGCCGTTACTAGTCCTTTCTTGCTTCAGCGGTATTGTGGGATGAAGCGGCCCGGACCAACCTTACACGTACGCTTACGTGAGACCGGTTCCACCGACTAACATGCACTAGTTGCATAAGGTGGCTGGCGGGTGTCTGTCTCTCTCACTTTAGTTGGAGCGGAATCGATGAACAGGGTCCTTATGAAGGGTAAATAGAAGTTGACAAATCACGTTGTGGCTTTAACGTAGGTAAGAAAACGTTCTTGCTAGAACCCTAATTCAGCCACGTAAAACTTGCAACCCTGGGAGTTAATCTCCCGGATGATGCGGTCATTGACAGAATCCTCCAGTCGCTTCCACCAAGCTACAAGAGCTTTGTGATGAACTTCAATATGCAGGGGATGGAAAAGACCATTCGTGAAGTATTTGCTATGCTGAAATCAGCAGAGGTAGAAGTCAGGAAGGAACATCAAGTGTTGATGGTCAACAAAACCACTAAGTTCAAGAAAGGCAAGGGTAAAAAGAACTTCAAGAAGGACGGCAAGGAGGTTGCCGCGCCCGGCAAGCAAGCTGCCGGGAAGAAGCCAAAGAATGGACCCAAGCCCGAGACTGAGTGCTTTTATTGCAAGGGAAGCGGTCACTGGAAGTGGAACTGCCCTAAGTACTTAGCGGATAAGAAGGCCGGCAAAACAAAAGGTATATGTGATATACATGTAATTGATGTGTACCTTACTAGTGCCCGTAGTAGCTCCTGGGTATTTGATACCGGTGCAGTTGCTCACATTTGTAACTCAAAGCAGGGGTTGCAGAATAAGCGGAAACTGGCAAAGGACGAGGTGACGATGCGCGTCGGGAATGGTTCCAAGGTCAATGTGGTCGCCGTCGGCACGCTACCTCTGCATCTCCCTTCGGGATTAGTTTTAAACCTTAATAATTGTTATTTACTGCCAGCTTTGAGCATGAACATTGTATCGGGATCTCGTTTAATTCGAGATGGCTACTCTTTTAAATTTGAGAATAATGGTTGTTCCATTTTTATGAGAGATATGTTTTATGGTCATGCTCCTATGGTGAATGGTTTATTCTTTATGAATCTCGAACGTGATGCTACACATGTTCATAATGTGAGTACCAAAAGAAGTAAGGTTGATAATGATAGGCCCATATACCTGTGGCACTGCCGCCTTGGTCACATAGGTGTCAAACGCATGAAGAAGCTCCATGCTGATGGACTTTTAGAGTCTCTTGATTATGAATCATTTGACACATGCGAACCATGCCTTATGGGTAAAATGACCAAGACTCCGTTCTCAGGAACAATGGAGCGAGCAACCGACTTATTGGAAATCATACATACTGATGTGTGCGGTCCAATGAGTGTTGAGGCTTGCGGTGGCTATCGTTATGTTCTCACCCTCACTGATGATTTAAGTAGGTATGGGTATATCTCCTTAATGCAACACAAGTCTGAAACCTTTGAAAAGTTCAAGGAATTTCAGAGTGAGGTTGAAAATCAACGTGACAGGAAAATCAAGTTTCTACGATCATATCGTGGAGGAGAATACTTGAGTCACGAGTTTGGCACACACTTAAGAAAATGTGGAATAGTTTCACAACTCACGCCGCCTGGAACACCTCAGCGTAATGGTGTGTCCGAACGTCGTAATCGCACTCTATTAGATATGGTGCGATCTATGATGTCTCTTACCGATTTACCGCTATCCTTTTGGGGCTATGCTTTAGAGACTGCCGCATTCACTTTAAGTAGGGCTCCTTCGAAATTCGTTGAGACGACACCGTATGAATTATGGTTTGGGAAGAAACCTAAGCTGTCGTTTCTAAAAGTTTGGGGATGCGATGCTTATGTCAAGAAACTTCAACCTGAAAAGCTCGAACCCAAGTCGGAAAAATGCGTCTTCATAGGATACCCAAAAGAAACTATTGGGTACACCTTCTACCTCAGATCCGAAGGCAAGATCTTTGTTGCCTAGAATGGGTCCTTTCTGGAGAAAGAGTTTCTCTCGAAAGAAGTAAGTGGGAGGAAAGTAGAGCTTGATGAAGTATTACCTCTTGAACCGGAAAATGGCGCAACTCAAGAGAATGTTCCTGAGGTGCCCGCACCGACTAGAGAGGAAGTTAATGACATTGATCAAGATACTTCTGATCAAGCCCGTACTGAAATTTGAAGGTCCACAAGGACACGTTCCGCACCAGAGTGGTACGGCAACCCTGTCTTGGAAATCATGCTGTTAGACAACGGTGAACCTTCGAACTATGAAGAAGCGATGGCGGGCCCGGATTCCGACAAATGGCTAGAAGCCATGAAATCCGACATAGGATCCATGTATGAAAACAAAGTATGGACTTTGACAGACTTGTCCGTTGAGCGGCGAGCCATAGAAAATAAATGGATCTTTAAGAGGAAGACAGACGCGGATGGTAATGTGACCATCTATAAAGCTCGGCTTGTCGCTAAGGGTTATTTACAAGTTCAAGGGGTTGACTACGATGAGACTTTCTCACCGGTAGCGAAGCTGAAGTCCGTCCGAATCATGTTAGCAATTGCCGCATTCTATGATTACGAAATATGGCAAATGGACGTCAAAACGGCATTCCTTAATGGTTTCCTTAAGGAAGAATTGTATATGATGCAGCCGCAAGGTTTTGTCGATCCTAAGAATGCTGACAAAGTGTGCAAGCTCCAACGCTCGATTTATGGGCTGGTGCAAGCATCTCGGAGTTGGAACATTCACTTTGATGAGATGATCAAAGCGTTTGGGTTTACACAGACTTATGGAGAAGCCTGCTTTACAAGAAAGTGAGTGGGAGCTCTGTAGCATTTCTCATATTATATGTAGATGACATACATTTGATGGGAAATGATATAGAACTCTTGGACAGCATCAAGGCCTACTTGAATAAAAGTTTTTCAATGAAGGACCTTGGAGAAGCTGCTTATATATTAGGCATCAAAATCTATAGAGATAGATCGAGACGCCTCATAGGTCTTTCACAAAGCACATACCTTGATAAGATATTGAAGAAGTTCAATATGGATCAATCGAAGAAGGGGTTCTTGCCTGTGTTACAAGGTATGAAATTGAGCTCAGCTCAATGTCCGACCACGGCAGAAGATATAGAAGAGATGAGCGTCATCCCCTATGCCTCAGCCATAGGTTCTATTATGTATGCCATGCTGTGTACCAGACCTGATGTTAACCTTGCCGTCAGTTTGGTAGGAAGGTACCAAAGTAATCCCGGCAAGGAACACTGGACATCGGTCAAGAATATCATGAAGTACCCAAAAAGGACTAAGGAAATGTTTCTCGTTTATGGAGGTGACGAAGAGCTCTTCGTAAAGGGTTACGTCGACGCTAGCTTCGACACAGATCTGGATGACTCTAAGTCACAAACCGGATACGTGTATATTTTGAATGGTGGGGCAGTAAGCTGGTGCAGTTGCAAGCAAAGCGTCGTGGCGGGATCTACATGTGAAGCGGAGTACATGGCAGCCTCGGAGGCAGCACATGAAGCAATATGGGTGAAGGAGTTCATCACCGACCTAGGAGTCATACCCAATGCGTCGGGGCCGATCAAGCTCTTCTATGACAACACTGGAGCTATTGCACTTGCCAAGGAGCCCAGGTTTCACAAGAAGACAAGGCACATCAAGCGTCTCTTCAACTCCATTCGTGAAAATGTTCAAGATGGAGACATAGAGATTTGTAAAGTACATACGGACCTGAATATAGCAGATCCGTTGACTAAACCTCTCCCTAGAGCAAAACATGATCAACACCAGAATTCCATGGGTGTTCGATTCATCACAATGTAACTAGATTATTGACTCTAGTGCAAGTGGGAGACTGTTGGAAATATGCCCTAGAGGCAATAATAAAAGCATTATTATTATATTTCCTTGTTCATGATAATTGTCTTTATTCATGCTATAATTGTGTTACCCGGAAATCATAATACATGTGTGAATAACAGACACCAACATGTCCCTAGTGAGCCTCTAGTTGACTAGCTCGTTGATCAACAGATAGTCATGGTTTCCTGACTATGGACACTGGATGTCATTGATAACGAGATCACATCATTGGGAGAATGATGTGATGGACAAGACCCAATCCTAAACATAGCACAAGATCGTATAGTTCGTTTGCTAGAGTTTTCCAATGTCAAAGTATCTTTTCCTTAGACCATGAGATCGTGTAACTCCCGGATACCGTAGGAGTGCTTTGGGTATGCCAACCGTCACAACGTAACTGGGTGACTATAAAGGTAGACTACGGGTATCTTTGAAAGTGTCTATTGGGTGACATGGATCAAGACTGGGATTTGTCACTCCGTATGACGGAGAGGTATCACTGGGCCCACTCGGTAATGCATCATCATAATGAGCTCAGAGTGACCAAGTGTCTGGTCACGGGATCATGCATTACGGTACGAGTAAAGTGACTTGCCGGTAACGAGATTGAACGAGGTATTGGGATACCGACGATCGAATCTCGGGCAAGTAACATATCGATAGACAAAGGGAATAGCGTACGGGATTGATTGAATCCTCGACATCGTGGTTCATCCAATGAGATCATCGTGGAGCATGTGGGAGCCAACATGGGTATCCAGATCCCGCTGTTGGTTATTGATCGGAGAGTCGTCTCGGTCATGTCTGCTTGTCTCCCGAACCCGTAGGGTCTACACACTTATGGTTCGGTGACGCTAGGGTTATGAAGATATGTATATGCAGAAACCCGAATGTTGTTCGGAGTCACGGATGAGATCCCGGACGTCACGAGGAGTTCCGGAAGGGTCCCGGGGGTCCACCGGGTGGGGCCACCTGTCCCGGGGGGCCACATGGGCTGTAGGGGGTGCGCCTTGGCCTAGATGGGCCAAGGGCACCAGCCCCTATAGGCCCATGCGCCAAGGGTTTCCACCATGGAAGAGTCCATGTGGTGGAAGGCACCCCTAGGTGCCTTGGGGGGGAGGGAAACCTCCCCTTGGCCGCCGCCCCCCCTAGGAGATCTCATCTACTAGGGCCAGCGCCCCCCCCATGGCACCCCTATATATAGTGGGGGGAGAGGAGGGATTTCACACCAGCCCCTGGCGCCTCCATCCCCCCCCCCCTGTTACATCTCTCCCTCGTA
>NC_041387.1:677580530-677666279 GCF_002162155.2 Triticum dicoccoides
GTAGTCTCGGCGAAGCCCTGCTGCTGTGACGCCCTGCATCCACCACCACGCCGTCGTGCTGCTGGATCTTCATCAACCTCTCCTTCCCCTTGCTGGATCAAGAAGCAGGAGACGTCTCTCGTCCCGTACGTGTGTTGAACGCGGAGGTGCCGTCCGTTCGGCGCTGGTCATCGGTGATTTGGATCACGTCGAGCACGACTACATCATCACCGTTCTTTTGAACGCTTCCGTGCGCGATCTACAAAGGTATGTAGATGCATCTAATCACTCGTTTCTAGATGAACTCCTATATGATCTTGGTGAAACGAGTAGGAAAATTTTTGTTTTCTGCAACGTTCCCCAACAAAACGCACCCCCGGTTTCGTCAATCATGGAAATCTCTCAGGGACCCCAAATCAGTGAGTAAGAGTCCATGAAACGGGCCAGAATCGGCAAAACTGCAAGTGTTGATGACCGACACATAAACACATCCCGATGTTCCTCAATCGTGGAAGTCTTTGCAGGACACCAAAACTGAGTAATAGTCCATGAAATGGGCCAGAATCGGCCAAAACTGTGATTGTTGATGACCGACACGTAGCCGCACCTTGGGGTTCACCAACCATGGAAATCATTTGGCATACCAAAACGGTGAGTAATAGTCCACCAAACGTGTCAGAATCGACAAAAACCACGAACATTGATGACCGACACGTAAACGCACCCCTGGGTTCGTCAATCATGGAAATCACTCCGGGACACCAAAACAGTGAGTAGTACTCCACGAAATGGGCCAGAATCGGCCAAAACCGCGAGTGTTGATGACCGACACGTAAGCGCACACTGGGTTCAACAACTATGGAAATCGCTTCGGGACCGCAAAACGGTGAGTAATAGTCCATGAAACGGGTCAGAATTGGCCAAAACTATGAGTCTTGATGTCCGACACTTAAATGCACCCCGGGGTTTCTTTATCGTGAAAATCACTCCGGGACCCCAAAACAGTGAGTAATAGTCCACGAGACAGGCAAGAATCGGCCAAAACTGTGAGTGTTGATGTCCGACACATAAACGCACCCTGGGGTTCGTTAATCGTGGAAATCACTCCACAACCCCAAAAAAGTGAGTAATAGTTCATGAAACGGGCCAGAATCAGCCAAAACTAAGATTGTTGATGACCGACACGTAAGCGCACCTTGGGGTTCAACAACTATTGAAATTGCTTTGGGACCCCAAAAACAGTGAGTAATAGTCCACGAAACAGGCCAGAATTGACAAAAACCACGAGTGTTGATGACCGAAACGAAAACGCGTCCCGGGGTTCATCAATTGTGGAAATCACTCCGGGACCCCAAAATAGTGATCAATAGCCAACGAAATGGGCCAGAATCGGGCAAAATTATGAGGTATGATGACCGACACGTAAACGCACCCCGGGGTTCGTCAATCGTGGAAATCACTTCGGTAACCTAAAACTGAGTAATAGTCCAAGAAACGGGACAGAATCGGCCCAAACTGCGAGTCTTGACGACCAACACGTAAGTACACCTTGGGTTCGACAACCATGGAAATCGCTTTGGGACCCCGAACGGTGAGTAATAGTCCATGAAAGAGCCCAGAATCGACCAAATCTAGGATTATTGATTTACGATACATAAACGCACCCCCGGTTTCGTCAATCATGGAAATCTCTCAGGGACCCCAAATCAGTGAGTAAGAGTCCATGAAACGGGCCAGAATCGGCAAAACTGCAAGTGTTGATGACCGACACATAAACACACCCCGATGTTCCTCAATCGTGGAAGTCTTTGCAGGACACCAAAACTGAGTAATAGTCCATGAAATGGGCCAAAATCGGCCAAAACGGTGATTGTTGATGACCGACACGTAGCCGCACCTTGGGGTTCAACAACCATGGAAATCATTTGGCATACCAAAACGGTGAGTAATAGTCCACGAAACGTGTCAGAATCGACAAAAACCACGAACATTGATGACCGACACGTAAACGCACCCCTAGGTTCGTCAATCATGGGAATCACTCCGGGACCCCAAAACAGTGAGTAGTACTCCACGAAACGGGCCAGAATCGGCCAAAACCACGAGTGTTGATGACTGACACGTAAGCGCACACTGGGTTCAACAACTATGGAAATCGCTTCGGGACCGCAAAACGGTGAGTAATAGTCCATGAAACGGGTCAGAATTGGCCAAAACTATGAGTCTTGATGTCCGACACTTAAATGCACCCCGGGGTTTCTTTATCGTGAAAATCACTCCGGGACCCCAAAACAGTGAGTAATAGTCCACGAAACAGGCAAGAATCGGCCAAAACTGTGAGTGTTGATGTCCGACACGTAAACGCACCCTGGGGTTCGTTAATCGTGGAAATCACTCCACAACCCCAAAAAAGTGAGTAATAGTGCATGAAACGGGCCAGAATCGGCCAAAACTGCGATTGTTGATGACCGACACGTAAGCGCACCTTGGGGTTCAACAACTATTGAAATCGCTTTGGGACCCCAAAAACAGTGAGTAATAGTCGACGAAACAGGCCAGAATCGACAAAAACCACGAGTGTTGATGACCGAAACGAAAACGCGTCCCGGGGTTCATCAATTGTGGAAATCACTCCGGGACCCCAAAATAGTGATCAATAGCCAACGAAATGGGCCAGAATCGGCCAAAATTATGAGGTATGATGACCGACACGTAAACGCACCCCGGGGTTCGTCAATCGTGGAAATCACTTCGGTAACCTAAAACTGAGTAATAGTCCAAGAAACGGGACAGAATCGGCCCGAACTGCGAGTCTTGACGACCAACACGTAAGTACACCTTGGGTTCGACAACCATGGAAATCGCTTTGGGACCCCGAACGGTGAGTAATAGTCCATGAAAGAGCCCAGAATCGACCAAATCTAGGATTATTGATTTACGATACATAAACGCACCCCCGGTTTTGTCAATCATGGAAATCTCTCAGGGACCCCAAATCAGTGAGTAAGAGTCCATGAAACGGGCCAGAATCGGCAAAACTGCAAGTGTTGATGACCGACACATAAACACACCCCGATGTTCCTCAATCGTGGAAGTCTTTGCAGGACACCAAAACTGAGTAATAGTCCATGAAATGGGCCAGAATCGGCCAAAACAGTGATTGTTGATGACCGACACGTAGCCGCACCTTGGGGTTCAACAACCATGGAAATCATTTGGCATACCAAAACGGTGAGTAATAGTCCACGAAACGTGTCAGAATCGACAAAAACCATGAACATTGATGACCGACACGTAAACGCACCCCTAGGTTCGTCAATCATGGGAATCACTCAAGGACCCCAAAACAGTGAGTAGTACTCCATGAAACGGGCCAGAATCGGCCAAAACCGCGAGTGTTGATGACCGACACGTAAGCGCACACTGGGTTCAACAACTATGGAAATCGCTTCGGGACCGCAAAACGGTGAGTAATAGTCCATGAAACGGGTCAGAATTGGCCAAAACTATGAGTCTTGATGTCCGACACTTAAATGCACCCCGGGGTTTCTTTATCGTGAAAATCACTCCGGGACCCCAAAACAGTGAGTAATAGTCCATGAAACAGGCAAGAATCGGCCAAAACTGTGAGTGTTGATGTCCGACACGTAAACGCACCCTGGGGTTCGTTAATCGTGGAAATCACTCCACAACCCCAAAAAAGTGAGTAATAGTTCATGAAACGGGCCAGAATCGGCCAAAACTGCGATTGTTGATGACCGACACGTAAGCGCACCTTGGGGTACAACAACTATTTAAATCGCTTTGGGACCCCAAAAACAGTGAATAATAGTCCACGAAACAGGCCAGAATCGACAAAAACCACGAGTGTTGATGACCGAAACGAAAACGCATCCCGGGGTTCATCAATTGTGGAAATCACTCCGGGACCCCAAAATAGTGATCAATAGCCAACGAAATGGGCCAGAATCGGCCAAAATTGTGAGGTATGATGACCGACACGTAAACGCACCCCGGGGTTCGTCAATCGTGGAAATCACTTCGGTAACCTAAAACTGAGTAATAGTCCAAGAAACGGGACAGAATCGGCCCAAACTGCGAGTCTTGACGACCAACACGTAAGTACAGCTTTGGGTTCGACAACCATGGAAATCGCTTTGGGACCCCGAACGGTGAGTAATAGTCCATGAAAGAGCCCAGAATCGGCCAAATCTAGGATTATTGATTTACGATACATAAACGCACCCCGGGTTTCGTCAATCCTGGAAATCTCTCAGGGACGCCAAATCAGTGAGTAAGAGTCCATGAAACGGGCCAGAATCGGAAAACTGCAAGTGTTGATGACCGACACATAAACACACCCCGATGTTCCTCAATCGTGGAAGTCTTTGCAGGACACCAAAACTGAGTAATAGTCCATGAAATGGGCCAGAATCGGTCAAAACTGTGATTGTTGATGACCGACACGTAGCCGCACCTTGGGGTTCAACAACCATGGAAATCATTTGGCATACCAAAACGGTGAGTAATAGTCCACGAAACGTGTCAGAATCGACAAAAACCATGAACATTGATGACCGACACGTAAACGCACCCCTAGGTTCGTCAATCATGGGAATCACTCAGGGACCCCAAAACAGTGAGTAGTACTCCACGAAACGGGCCAGACTCGGCCAAAACCGCGAGTGTTGATGACCGACACGTAAGCGCACACTGGGTTCAACAACTATGGAAATCGCTTCGGGACCGCAAAACGGTGAGTAATAGTCCATGAAACGGGTCAGAATTGGCCAAAACAATGAGTCTTGATGTCCGACACTTAAATGCACCCCGGGGTTTCTTTATCGTGAAAATCACTCCGGGACCCCAAAACGGTGAGTAATAGTCCACGAAACGGGCAAGAATCGGCCAAAACTGTGAGTGTTGATGTCTGACACGTAAACGCACCCTGGGGTTCGTTAATCATGGAAATCACTCCACAACCCCAAACAGTGAGTAATAGTTCATGAAACGGGCCAGAATCGGCCAAAACTGCGATTGTTGATGACCGACACGTAAGCGCACCTTGGGGTTCAACAACTATGGAAATCGCTTTGGGAGCCCAAAAACAGTGAGTAATAGTCCATGAAACGGGCCAGAATCGACAAAAACCATGAGTGTTGATGACCGAAACGAAAACGCGTCACGGGGTTCATCAATTGTGGAAATCACTCCGGGACCCCAAAATAGTGATCAATAGCCAACGAAATGGGCCAGAATCGGCCAAAATTGTGAGGTATGATGACCGACACGTAAACGCACCCCGGGGTTCGTCAATCGTGGAAATCACTTCGGTAACCTAAAACTGAGTAATAGTCCAAGAAACGGGACAGAATCGGCCCAAACTGCGAGTCTTGACGACCAACACGTAAGTACACCTTTGGGTTCGACAACCATGGAAATCGCTTTGGGACCCCAAACGGTGAGTAATAGTCCATGAAAGAGCCCAGAATCGGCCAAATCTAGGATTATTGATTTACGATACATAAACGCACCCCGGGTTCGTCAATCATGGAAATCTCTCAGGGACCCCAAATCAGTGAGTCAGAGTCCATGAAACGGGCCAGAATCGGCAAAACTGCAAGTGTTCATGACCGACACATAAACACACCCCGATGTTCCTCAATCGTGGAAGTCTTTGCAGGACACCAAAACTCAGTAATAGTCCATGAAATGGGCCAGAATCGGCCAAAACTGTGATTGTTGATGACCGACACGTAGCCGCACCTTGGGGTTCAAAAACCATGGAAATCATTTGGCATACCAAAACGGTGAGTAATAGTCCACGAAACATGTCAGAATCGACAAAAACCACAAACATTGATGACCGCACGTAAATGCGCCCCTGGGTTCGTCAATCATGGGAATCACTCCGGGACCCCAAAACAGTGAGTATTACTCCACGAAACGGGCCAGAATCGGCCAAAACCGCGAGTGTTGATGACCGACACGTAAGCGCACACTGGGTTCAACAACTATGGAAATCGCTTCGGGACCGCAAAACGGTGAGTAATAGTCCACGAAACGGGTCAAAATTGGCCAAAACTATGAGTCTTGATGTCCGACACTTAAATGCACCCCGGGGTTTCTTTATCGTGAAAATCACTCCGGGACCCCAAAACAGTGAGTAATAGTCCACGAAATGGGTCAGAATCGGCCAAAATTGCGAGTGCTGATGACCAAGATGTAATCGCACACTCGGGTCACCACCTGTGGAAATCCCTTTGGGACCCCAAAACGGTGAGTAATAGTCCACGAAACGGGCAAGAATCGGCCAAAACTGTGAGTGTTGATGTCTGACACGTAAACGCACCCTGGGGTTCGTTAATCGTGGAAATCACTCCACAACCCCAAACAGTGAGTAATAGTTCATGAAACGGGCTAGAATCGGCCAAAACTGCGATTGTTGATGACCGACACGTAAGCGCACCTTGGGGTTCAACAACTATGGAAATCGCTTTGGGAGCCCAAAAACAGTGAGTAATAGTCCATGAAACGGGCCAGAATCGACAAAAACCATGAGTGTTGATGACGTAAACGAAAACGCGTCCCGGGGTTCATCAATTGTGGAAATCACTCCGGGACCCCAAAATAGTGATCAATAGCCAACGAAATGGGCCAGAATCGGCCAAAATTGTGAGGTATGATGACCGACACGTAAACGCACCCCGGGGTTCGTCAATCGTGGAAATCACTTCGGTAACCTAAAACTGAGTAATAGTCCAAGAAACGGGACAGAATCGGCCCAAACTGCGAGTCTTGACGACCAACACGTAAGTACACCTTTGGGTTCGACAACCATGGAAATCGCTTTGGGACCCCAAACGGTGAGTAATAGTCCATGAAAGAGCCCAGAATCGGCCAAATCTAGGATTATTGATTTACGATACATAAACGCACCCCGGGTTTCGTCAATCATGGAAATCTCTCAGGGACCCCAAATCAGTGAGTCAGAGTCCATGAAACGGGCCAGAATCGGCAAAACTGCAAGTGTTGATGACCGACACATAAACACACCCCGATGTTCCTCAATCGTGGAAGTCTTTGCAGGACACCAAAACTGAGTAATAGTCCATGAAATGGGCCAGAATCGGCCAAAACTGTGATTGTTGATGACCGACACGTAGCCGCACCTTGGGGTTCAACAACCATGGAAATCATTTGGCATACCAAAACGGTGAGTAATAGTCCACGAAACGTGTCAGAATCGACAAAAACCACAAACATTGATAACCGACACGTAAATGCGCCCCTGGGTTCGTCAATCATGGGAATCACTCCGGGACCCCAAAACAGTGAGTATTACTCCACGAAACGGGCCAGAATCGGCCAAAACCGCGAGTGTTGATGACCGACACGTAAGCGCACACTGGGTTCAACAACTATGGAAATCGCTTCGGGACCGCAAAACGGTGAGTAATAGTCCACGAAACGGGTCAAAATTGGCCAAAACTATGAGTCTTGATGTCCGACACTTAAATGCACCCCGGGGTTTCTTTATCGTGAAAATCACTCCGGGACCCCAAAACAGTGAGTAATAGTCCACGAAATGGGTCAGAATCGGCCAAAATTGTGAGTGCTGATGACCAAGATGTAATCGCACACTCGGGTCACCACCTATGGAAATCCCTTTGGGACCCCAAAACGGTGAGTAATAGTCCACGAAACGGGCAAGAATCGGCCAAAACTGTGAGTGTTGATGTCTGACACGTAAACGCACCCTGGGGTTCGTTAATCGTGGAAATCACTCCACAACCCCAAACAGTGAGTAATAGTTCATGAAACGGGCTAGAATCGGCCAAAACTGCGATTGTTGATGACCGACACGTAAGCGCACCTTGGGGTTCAACAACTATGGAAATCTCTTTGGGAGCCCAAAAACAGTGAGTAATAGTCCATGAAACGGGCCAGAATCGACAAAAACCATGAGTGTTGATGACCGAAACGAAAACGCGTCCCGGGGTTCATCAATTGTGGAAATCACTCCGAGACCCCAAAATAGTGATCAATAGCCAACGAATGGGCCAGAATCGGCCAAAATTATGAGGTATGATGACCGACACGTAAACGCACCCCGGGGTTCGTCAATCGTGGAAATCACTTCGGTAACCTAAAACTGAGTAATAGTCCAAGAAACGGGACAGAATCGGCCCAAACTGCGAGTCTTGACGACCAACACGTAAGTACACCTTGGGTTCGACAACCATGGAAATCGCTTTGGGACCCCGAGCGGTGAGTAATAGTCCATGAAAGAGCCCAGAATCGACCAAATCTAGGATTATTGATTTACGATACATAAACGCACCCCCGGTTTCGTCAATCATGGAAATCTCTCAGGGACCCCAAATCAGTGAGTAAGAGTCCATGAAACGGGCCAGAATCGGCAAAACTGCAAGTGTTGATGACCGACACATAAACACACCTCGATGTTCCTCAATCGTGGAAGTCTTTGCAGGACACCAAAACTGAGTAATAGTCCATGAAATGGGCCAGAATCGGCCAAAACTGTGATTGTTGATGACCGACACGTAGCCGCACCTTGGGGTTCAACAACCATGGAAATCATTTGGCATACCAAAACGGTGAGTAATAGTCCACGAAACGTGTCAGAATCGACAAAAACCATGAACATTGATGACCGACACGTAAACGCACCCCTAGGTTCGTCAATCATGGGAATCACTCCGGGACCCCAAAACAGTGAGTAGTACTCCACGAAACGGGCCAGAATCGGCCAAAACCGCGAGTGTTGATGACCGACACGTATGCGCACACTGGGTTCAACAACTATGGAAATCGCTTCGGGACCGCAAAACGGTGAGTGATAGTCCATGAAACGGGTCAGAATTGGCCAAAACTATGAGTCTTGATGTCCGACACTTAAATGCACCCCGGGGTTTCTTTATCGTGAAAATCACTCCGGGACCCCAAAACAGTGAGTAATAGTCCATGAAACAGGCAAGAATCGGCCAAAACTGTGAGTGTTGATGTCCGACACGTAAACGCACCCTGGGGTTCGATAATCGTGGAAATCACTCCACAACCCCAAAAAAGTGAGTAATAGTTCATGAAACGGGCCAGAATCGGCCAAAACTGCGATTGTTGATGACCGACACGTAAGCGCACCTTGGGGTTCAACAACTATTGAAATCGCTTTGGGACCCCAAAAACAGTGAGTAATAGTCCACAAAACGGGCCAGAATCGACAAAAACCATGAGTGTTGATGACCGAAACGAAAACACGTCCCGGGGTTCATCAATTGTGGAAATCACTTCGGGACCCCAAAACAGTGATCAATAGCCAACGAAATGGGCCAGAATCGGCCAAAATTGTGAGGTATGATGACCGACACGTAAACGCACCCCGGGGTTCGTCAATCGTGGAAATCACTTCGGTAACCTATAACTGAGTAATAGTCCAAGAAACGGGACAGAACCGGCCCAAACTGCGAGTCTTGACGACCAACATGTAAGTACACCTTTGGGTTCGACAACCATGGAAATCGCTTTGGGACCCCAAACGGTGAGTAATAGTCCATGAAAGAGCCCAGAATCGGCCAAATCTAGGATTATTGATTTACGATACATAAACGCACCCCGGGTTTCGTCAATCATGGAAATCTCTCAGGGACCCCAAATCAGTGACTCAGAGTCCATGAAACGGGCCAGAATCGGCAAAACTGCAAGTGTTGACGACCGACACATAAACACACCCCGATGTTCCTCAACCGTGGAAGTCTTTGCGGGACACCAAAACTGAGTTATAGTCCATGAAATGGGCTAGAATCGGCCAAAAGTGTGATTGTTGATGACCGACACGTAGCCGCACCTTGGGGTTCAACAACCATGGAAATCATTTGGCATACCAAAATGGTGAGTAATAGTCCACGAAACGTGTCAGAATCGACAAAAACCACGAACGATGATGACCGACACGTAAACGCACCCCTGGGTTCGTCAATCATGGAAATCACTCTGGGACCCCAAAACGGTGAGTAGTAGTCCACGAAACGGGCAAGAATCGGCCAAAACTGTGAGTGTTGATGTCCGACACGTAAACGCACCCTGGGGTTTGTTAATCGTGGAAATCACTCCACAACCCCAAAACAGTGAGTAATAGTTCATGAAACGGGCCAGAATCGGCCAAAACTGCGATTGTTGATGACCGACACGTAAGCGCACCTTGGGGTTCAACAACTATGGAAATCGCTTTGGGACCCCCAAAACAGTGAGTAATAGTCCATGAAACGGGCCAGAATCGAAAAAACCACGAGTGTTGATGATGTTGGGGAACGTAGCAGAAATTCAAAATTTTCATACGTGTCACCAAGATCTATCTATGGAGAAACCAGCAACGAGGGGAAGGAGAGTGCATCTACATACCCTTGTAGATCGCTAAGCGGAAGCGTTCAAGAGAATGGGGTTGAAGGAGTCGTACTCGTCGTGATCCAAATCACTGGAGATCGTAGTGCCGAACGGACTGCACCTTCGTGTTCAACACACGTACAGCCCGATGACGTCTTCCATGCCTTGATCCAGCAAGGAGAGAGGAAGAGGTTGAGGAAGACTCCATCCAGCAGCAGCACAATGGCGTGGTGGTGATGGAGGAGCGTGGTAGTCCAGCAGGGCTTCGCCAAGCACCGCGAGATATGAGGAGAAAGAGAGGTAGGGCTGCGCCAAGAGGGAGAGGTTCTCGTGTGTTGGCAGCCCCAAAACCCCCACTATTTATAGGAGGAGGTGAGGTGGCTGCGCCCCCATCTAGGGTTCCCACCCAAGGGGTGCGGCAGCCCTAGATGGGACTTGGAGAGGGCGGCCAAGAGGGGGAGAGAGGGGGCGCGCCCTAGGGTGGGCCTATAGGCCCATCTGCGCTTAGGGTTTCCCCTCTCCCCTCCTAGTTGCGCGTTGGGCAAGGGTGGGAGGCGCACCAGCCCACTCTGGGGCTGGTCCCTTTCCACTCTAGGCCCATGCAAGCCTCCGGGGCTGGTGGCCCCTCCCGGTGGACCCCGGAACCCTTCCGGTGGTCCCGATACATTACCGGTGACCCCCGAAACACTTCCGATGGCCAAAACCTCACTTCCTATATATTATTCTTTACCTCCGGACCATTCCGGAACTCCTCGTGACGTCCGGGATCTCATCCGGGACTCCGAACAACATTCGGTAACCACATACAAACTTCCTTTATAACCCTAGCGTCATCGAACCTTAAGTGTGTAGACCCTACGGGTTCGGGAACCATGTAGACATGACCGAGACGTTCTCCGGTCAATACCCAACAGCGGGATCTGGATACCCATGTTGGCTCCCACATGTTCCACGATGATCTCATTGGATGAACCACGATGTCAAGGACTCAATCAATCCCGTATACAATTCCCTTTGTCTAACGGTATTGTACTTGCCCGAGATTCAATCGTCGGTATACCGATACCTTGTTCAATCTCGTTACCGGCAAGTCTCTTTACTCGTGCCGTAACACATCATCCCGTGATCAACCCCTTGGTCACATTGTGCACATTATGATGATGTCCTACCGAGTGGGCCCAGAGATACCTCTCCGTTTACACGGAGTGACAAATCCCAGTCTCGATTCGTGCCAACCCAACAGACACTTTCGGAGATACCTGTAGTGCACCTTTATAGCCACCCAGTTACGTTGTGACGTTTGGTACACCCAAAGCATTCCTACGGTATCTGGGAGTTGCACAATCTCATGGTCTAAGGAAAAGATACTTGACATTAGAAAAGCTTTAGCATACGAACTACACGATCTCTATGCTAGGCTTAGGATCGGGTCTTGTCCATCACATCATTCTCCTAATGATGTGATCCCGTTATCAACGACATCCAATGTCCATGGTCAGGAAACCGCAACCATCTATTGATCAACGAGCTAGTTAACTAGAGGCTTACTAGGGACATGGTGTTGTCTATGTACCCACACATCTATCTGAGTTTCCTATCAATACAATTATAGCATGGATAACAAACGATTATCATGAACAAGGAAATATAATAATAACTAATTTATTATTGCCTATAGGGCATATTTCCAACAGTCTCCCACTTGCACTAGATTCGATAATCTAGTTCACATCGCCATGTGATTAACACTCACAGGTCACATCACCATGTGACCAACATCCAAAGAGTTTACTAGTGTCACTAAACTAGTTCACATCATCATGTGATTAAGACTCAATGAGTTCTGGGCTTTGATCATGTTTTGCTTGTAAGAGAGGTTTTAGTCAACGGGTCTGCAACATTCAGATCCGTATGTACTTCGCAAATCTCCAGGTCATATTGTAAATGTTGCTACCACTCTCCACTTGGAGCTATTCCAAATGGTTGCTCCACTATACGTATCCGGTTTGCTACTCAGAGTCATTCGGATAGGTGTTAAAGCTTGCATCGACGTAACCCTTTACGCCAAACTCTTTAACACCTCCATAATCGAGAAACATATCCTAATTCCTCTAAGGATGACTTTGACCGCTATCCAATGATCCATTTCTGGATCATTCTTGTACCCCTTGACTGACTCATGGCAAGGCACACTTCCGGTGCGGTACACAGCATAGCATACTATAGAGCCTACGTCTGAAGCATATGGGACGACCTTCGTCCTTTCTCTCTTTTCTTCCGTGGTCGAGCTTTAAGTCTTAACTTCATACCTTACATCTCAGGCAAGAACTCCTTCTTTGACTTATCCATCTTGAACACCTTCAAGATCTTGAAAACGATTAGCATATGCTCATTTGAAAGTACCATTAAGCGTTTTTGATCTATCCTCATAGATCTTGATGCTCAATGTTCAAGTAGCTTAATCCAGGTTTTCCATTGAAAAACACTTTTCAAATAATCCTATATGCTTTCCAGAAATTCTACATCATTTCTGATCAACAATATGTTAACAACATATACTCATCAGAAATTCCATAGTGCTCCCACTCACTTCTTTGGAAAAACAAGTTTCTCATAAACTTTGTATAAACCCAAAATCTTTGATCATCTTATCAAAGTGCATATACCAACTCCGAGATGCTTACTCCAGTCCATGGAAGGATTGCTGGAGATAGCATACCTTTTAGCATCCTTAGGATCGACAAAACCTTTCTGATTGTATCACATACAACCTTTCGTTACGAAAACTGGTAAGGAAACTCGTCTTGACATCCATCTGCCATATTTCATAAATGTAGCTAATGTTAACATGATTCCGACGGACTTAAGCATCGCTACGGATGAGAAAATATCATCGTCGTCAACTCCTTGAACTTGTGAAAAACTCTTCGCCACAAGTCGATCTTCATAGACGGTGAACTACCGTCCATGTCCGTCTTCTTCTTAAAGAGCCATTTATCTCAATGGCTTGCCGATCATCGGGCAAGTCCACCGAAGTCCATGCTTTGTTCTGATACATGGATCCTATCTCGGATTTCATGGCTTCTAACCATTTGTCGGAATTTGGGCCCACCATTGCTTCTCCATAGCTCGTAGGTTCATTGTTGTCTAGCAACATGACCTTCAAGACAGGATTACCGTACCACTCTGAAGCAGTACGCATCCTTGTCAACCTACGAGGTACGGTAGTGACTTGATCCAAAACTTCATGATCACTATCATAAGCTTCGACTTCAATTGGTGTAGGCGCCACAGGAGCAACTTCCTGTGCCCTGCTACACACTAGTTGTAGTAATGGTTCAATAACCATATCAAGTCTCCACCATCCTCCCACTCAACTTTTCGAGACAAACATTTCTCGAGAAAGGACCCGGTTCAAGAAAGAATCCCTATTGCTTTCGGATCTGAATTAGGAGGTACACCCAACTGTTTTGGGTGTCCTATGAAGATGCATTTTATCCGCTTTGGGTTCGAGCTTATCAACCTGAAACTTTTTCATATAAGCGTCGCAGCCCCAAACTTTTAAGAAATGACAACTTAGGTTTCTCCAAACGGTGTCGTCCCAACGGAATTACGTGGTGCCCTATTAAAGTGACTGCGGTTGTCTCTAATGCCTAACCCATGAATGATAGTGGTAATTCGACAAGAGACATCATGGTACGCACCATATCCAATAGGTTGCAACAATAATGTTCCCACACACCATCACACTATGGTGTTCCAGGCGGTATTAATTGTGAAACAATTTCCACAATGTCTTATTTGCGTGCCAAAGCTCGTAAGTCAGACACTCATCTCTATGATCATATCGTAGATATTTTATCCTCTTGTCACGATGATCTTCAACTTCACCTTGAAATTACTTGAACCATTCAATAATTCAGACTTGTGCTTCATCAAGTAAATATACTTAGTATCTACTCAAATCATCCGTGAAGTAAGAACATAAGGATATTCACTGCATGCCTCAACACTCAATGGACTGCACACATCAAAATGTGTTACTTCCTACAAGTTGCTTTCTTGTTCCATTTTACTGAAAACGAGGCTCTCAGTCATCTTGCCCATGTGGTATGATTTGCATATCTCAAGTGATTCAAAATCAAGTGAGTCCAAATGATCCATCTGCATGGAGTTCCTTCATGCATATACACCAATAGACATGGCTCGCATGTCTCAAACTTTTCAAAAATGAGTGAGTCCAAAGATCCATCAACATGGAGCTTCTTCATGCGATTTATACCAATATGACTAACATGGCAGTGCCACATGTAAGTGGTACTATCATTACTATCTTATATCTTTTGGCATGAAAATGTGTATCACTATGATCGAGATTCAATAAACCACTCAGGTTTAATACTAATCTTGATGGTACAGGGAGCGCGCGATGTTTGATCACATCAAACTTCGAAACACTTCCAACACATATCGTCAGCTCACCTTTAGCTAGTCTCCGTTTATTCCGTAGCTCTTTTGTTTCGAGTTACTAACACTTTAGACCGGTATCTTAAAACACTGGTGCTACTAGGAGTACTAGTAAAGTACACATTTACATAATGTATATCCAATATACTTCTATCGACCTTGCCAGCCTTCTCATCTACCAAGTATCTAGGGTAATTCTGCTCCAGTGGTTGTTCCCCTTATTACAGAAGCACTTAGTATCGGGTTTGGGTTAAACCTTGGGTTTCTTCACTAGAGCAGCAGCTGATTTGCCGTTTCATGAAGTATCCCTTCTTGCCCTCGCCCTTCTTGAAACTAGTGGTTTCACCAACCATCAACTATTGATGCTCCTTCTTGATTTCTACTTTCGCGATGTCAAACAACGCGAATACCTCAAGGATCATCATCTCTATCCTTGATATGTTATAGTTCACCACGAAGCTCTAGTAGCTTGGTGGCAATGACTTGTGAGAAACATCACTATCTCATCCGGAAGATCAACTCCCACTCGATTCAAGTGATTGTTGCACTCAGACAATCTGAGCACAAGCTCAACGATTGAGTTTT
Source organism: Triticum dicoccoides (assembly GCF_002162155.2). NCBI lineage: Eukaryota > Viridiplantae > Streptophyta > Magnoliopsida > Poales > Poaceae > Triticum > Triticum dicoccoides. The sequence goes on from NC_041387.1 coordinate 677,595,966, forward strand.
TTTTCCCTTGGTTTGTAGGCTATGAAAAACGTCAGAGGTCTTATACCTCTTGACGTGGGCACGAGCCTGAAATCCCAATTTCATCCCTCGAAACATCTCATATGTCCCGCGACGTTTCGAAAACGTCTTTGGTGCCTCAACTCTAAACCGTTTAACTGAACTATCACGTAGTTATCAAAACGTGTATGTCCGATGTTCGCAACATCCACAAACGATGTTTGGGGTTTAGCACACTGAGCGGTGCATTAAGGACATGAGCTATCTACTGTCCGCATAATCGCTACTGTCAACTTTCAACTATATTTTCTCTAGGAACAAAATAGTGGAACTAACGCATGAGCTTACGACATAATTTGCAAAGATCTTTTGACTATGTTCAGGATAATTAAGTTCATCTTATGAACTCCCACTCAGATAGACATCCCTCTAGTCATCTAAGCGATTACATGATCCGAGTCAACTAGGCTGTGTTCGATCATCACGTGAGACGGACTAGTCATCATCGGTGAACATCTTCATGTTGATCGTATCTACTATACGACTCATGCTCGACCTTTTGGTCTCTTGTGTTCCGAGGCCATGTCTGTACATGCTAGGCTTGTCAAGTCAACCTAAGTGTTTCGCGTGTGTAAATCTGTCTTACACCCGTTGTATGTGAATGTAAGAATCCATCACACCCGATCATCACGTGGTGCTTAGAAACGACGAACTTTCGCAACGGTGCACAGTTAGGGGGAACACTTTCTAGAAATTTTAATGAGGGATCATCTTATTTACTACCGTCATTCTAAGAAAATAAGATGCATAAACATGACAAACATCACATGCAATCAAATAGTGACATGATATGGCCAATATCATATTGCTTCTTTTGATCTCCATCTTCGATGCTCCATGATCATCATCGTAACCGGCATGACACCATGATCTCCATCATCGTGTCTCCATGAAGTTGTCTCGCCAACTCATTACTTCTACTACTATGGCTACCGGTTAGCAATAAAGTAAAGTAATTGCATGGCGTTGTTCAATGACACGCAGGTCATACAATAAATAAAGACAACTCCTATGGCTCCTGCCGGTTGTCATACTCATCGACATGCAAGTCGTGATTCCTATTACAAGAAAATGATCAATCTCATACATCACATATCATTCATCTCATTCTTCTTGGCCTTATCACATCACATAGCATACCCTGCAAAAACAAGTTAGACGTCCTCTAATTGTTGTTTCTATGTTTTACGTGGCTGCTAATGGGTTTCTAGCAAGAACGTTTCTTACCTACGCAAAACCACAACGTGATATGCCAATTGCTATTTACCCTTCATAAGGAACCTTTTCATCGAATCCGTTCCGACTAAAGTGGGAGAGACTGGCACCCGCTAGCCACCTTATGCACCAAGTGCATGTTAGTCGGTGGAACCTGTCTCACGTAAGTGTACGTGTAAGGTCGGTCCGGGCCGCTTCATCCCACAATACCGTCGAAACAAAATTGGACTAGTAACGGTAAGCATATTGAACAAAATCAATGCCCACAACTACTTTGTGTTCTACTTGTGCAAAGAATCTACGCAATAGACCTAGCTCATGATGCCACTATTGGGAACGTAGCAGAAATTCAAAATTTTCCTACGTGTCACCAAGATCTATCTATTGAGAAACCAGCAACAAGGGGAAGGAGAGTGCATCTACATACCCTTGTAGATCCCTAAGCGGAAGCGTTCAAGAGAACGGGGTTGAAGGAGTCGTAGTCGTCGTGATCCAAATCACCGGAGATCCTAGTGCCGAACGGACGGCACCTCCGCGTTCAACAGACGTACAGCCCGATGACGTCTCCCAAGCCTTGATCCAGCAGGGAGAGAGGAAGAGGTTGAGGAATACTCCATCCTGCAGCAGCACAACGGCGTGGTGGTGATGGAGGAGCGTGGTAGTCCAGCAGGGCTTCGCCAAGCACCGTGAGACATGAGGAGAAAGAGAGGTAGGGCTGCGCCAAGAGGGAGAGGTTCTCGTGTGTTGGCAGCCCCAAAACCCCCACTATTTATAGGAGGAGGTGAGGTGGCTGCGCCCCCATCTAGGGTTCCCACCCAAGGGGTGCGGCAGCTCTAGATGGGACTTGGAGGGGGCGGCCAAGAGGGGGAGAGAGGGGGCGCGCCCTAGGGTGGGCCTATAGGCCCATCTGCGCCTAAGGTTTCCCCTCTCCCCTCCTAGCTGCGCCTTGGGCAAGGGTTGGAGGCGCACCAGCCCACTCTGGGGCTTGTCCCTTTCCACTCTAGGCCCATGCAAGCCTCCGGGGCTGGTGGCCCCTCCCGTTGGAATCTGGAACCCTTCCGGTGGTCCCGATACATTACCGGTGACCCCCGAAACACTTCTGATGGCCAAAACCTCACTTCCTATATATTATTCTTTACCTCCGGACCATTCCGGAACTCCTCGTGACGTCCGGGATCTCATCCGGGACTCCGAACAACATTCGGTAACCACATACAAACTTCCTTTATAACCCTAGCGTCATCGAACCTTAAGTGTGTAGACCCTACGGGTTCGGGAACCATGTAGACATGACCGAGACGTTCTCCGGTCAATAACCAACAGCGGGATCTGGATACCCATGTTGGCTCCCACATGTTCCACGATGATCTCATCAGATGAACCATGATGTCAAGGACTCAATCAATCCCGTATACAATTCCCTTTGTCTAACGGTATTGTACTTGCCCGAGATTCGATCGTCGGTATACCGATACCTTGTTCAATCTCGTTACCGGCAAGTCTCTTTACTCGTTCCGTAACACATCATCCCGTGATCAACCCCTTGGTCACATTGTGCACATTATGATGATGTCCTACCGAGTGGGCCCAGAGATACTTCTCCGTTTACACGGAGTGACAAATCCCAGTCTCGATTCGTGCCAACCCAACAGGCACTTTCGGAGATACCTGTAGTGCACCTTTATAGCCACCCAGTTACGTTGTGACGTTTCGTACACCCAAAGCATTCCTACGGTATCCGGGAGTTGCACAATCTCATGGTCTAAGGAAAAGATACTTGACATTAGAAAAGCTTTAGCATATGAACTACACGATCTCTGTGCTAGGCTTAGGATTGGGTCTTGTCCATCACATCATTCTCCTAATGATGTGATCCCGCTATCAACGACATCCAATGTCCATGGTCAGGAAACCGCAACCATCTATTGATCAACGAGCTAGTCAACTAGAGGCTTACTAGGGACATGGTGTTGTCTATGTACCCACACATGTATCTGAGTTTCCTATCAATACAATTATAGCATGGATAATAAACGATTATCATGAACAAGGAAACATAATAATAAATAATTTATTATTGCCTCTAGGGCATATTTCCAACAGATGACCGACACGAAAACGCGTCCTGGGGTTCATCAATTGTGGAAATCACTCTGGGACCCCAAAACAGTGATCAATAGCCAACGAAATGGGCCAGAATCAGCCAAAATTGTGAGGTATGATGACCGAAACGTAAATGCACCCCGGGGTTCGTCAATCGTGGAAATCACTTCGGTAACCTAAAACTGAGTAATAGTCCAAGAAACAGGACAGAACCGGCCCAAACTGCGTGTCTTGACGACCAACACGTAAGTACACCTTTGGGTTCCACAACCATGGAAATCGCTTTGGGACCCTAAACGGTGAGTAATAGTCCATGGAAGAGCGCAGAATCGGCCAAATCTAGGATTATTGATGAATGATACATAAACGCACCCCGGGTTTCGTCAATCATGGAAATATCTCAGGGACCCCAAATCAGTGAGTAACAGTCCATGAAACGGGCCAGAATCGGCAAAACTGCAAGTGCTGATGACCGACACATAAACACACCCAGATGTTCCTCAATCGTGGAAGTCTTTGCGGGACACCAAAACTGAGTAATTGTCCATGAAATGGGCCAGAATCGACCAAAACTGTGATTGTTGATGACCGACACGTAGCCGCACCTTGGGGTTCAACAACCATGGAAATCATTTGGCATACCAAAATGGTGAGTAATAGTCCACGAAACGTGTCAGAATCGACAAAAACCACGAACGTTGATGACCGACACGTAAACGCACCCCTGGGTTCGTCAATCATGGAAATCACTCCGGGACCCCAAAACAGTGAGTAGTACTCCAGGAAACGGGCTAGAATCGGCCAAAACCACGAGTGTTGATGACCAACACGTAAGCGCACACTGGGTTCAACAACTATGGAAATCGCTTCGGGACCGCAAAACGGTGAGTAATAGTCCACGAAACGGGTTAGAATTGGCCAAAACTATGAGTCTTGATGTCCGACACATAAATGCACCCCGGGGTTTCTTTATCATGAAAATCAATCCGGGACCCCAAAACAGTGAGTAATAGTCCACGAAACGGGTCAGAATCGGCCAAAATTGCGAGTGTTGATGACCAAGATGTAATCGCACACTCGGGTCACTACCTATGGAAATCCCTTTGGGACCCCAAAACGGTGAGTAATAGTCCACGAAACGGGCAAGAATCGGCCAAAACTGTGAGTGTTGATGTCCGACACGTAAACGCACCCTGGGGTTTGTTAATCGTGTAAATCACTCCACAACCCAAAAACAGTGAGTAATAGTTCATGAAACGGGCCAGAATCGGCCAAAACTGCGATTGTTGATGACCGACACATAAGCGCACCTTGGGGTTCAACAACTATGGAAATCGCTTTGGGACACCCAAAACATTGAGTAATAGTCCACGAAACGGGCCAGAAACGACAAAAACCAGGAGTGTTGATGATCGACACGAAAACGCGTCCTGGGGTTCATCAATCGTGGAAATCACTCTGGGAGCCCAAAACAGTGATCAATAGCCAACGAAATGGTCCAGAATCGGCCAAAATTGTGAGGTATGATGACCGACACGTAAACTCACCCCGGGGTTCGTCAATCGTGGAAATCACTTCGGTAACCTAAAACTTAGTAATAGTCCAAGAAACGGGACAGAACCGGCCCAAACTGCGAGTCTTGATGACCAACACGTAAGTACACCTTTGGGTTCGACAACCATGGAAATCGCTTTGGGACCCCAAATGGTGAGTAATAGTCCATCAAAGAGCACAAAATCGGCCAAATCTAGCATTATTGATGAACGATACATAAACGCACCCCGGGTTTCGTCAATCATGGAAATATCTCAGGGACCCCAAATCAGTGAGTAAGAGTCCATGAAACGGGCCAGAATCGGCAAAACTGCAAGTGTTGATGACCGACACATAAACACACCCCGATGTTCCTCAATCGTGGAAGTCTTTGCGGGACACCAAAACTGAGTAATAGTCCATGAAATGGGCCAGAATCGGCCAAAACTGTGATTGTTGATGACCGACACGTAGCCGCACCTTGGGGTTCAACAACCATGGAAATCATTTGGCATACCAAAACGGTGAGTAATAGTCCACGAAACGTGTCAGAATCGACAAAAACCACGAACGTTGATGTCCGACACGTAAACGCACCCCTGGGTTCGTCAATCATTTAAATCACTCCGGGACCCCAAAACAGTGAGTAGTACTCCACGAAACGGGCCAGAATCGGCCAAAACCGCGAGTGTTGATGACCAACACGTAAGCGCACACTGGGTTCAACAACTATGGAAATCGCTTCGGGACCGCAAAACAGTGAGTAATAGTCCACGAAACGGGTCAGAATTGGCCAAAACTATGAGTCTTGATGTCCGACACTTAAATGCACCCCGGGGTTTCTTTATCGTGAAAATCACTCCGGGACCCCAAAACAGTGAGTAATAGTACACGAAACGGGTCAGAATCGGCCAAAATTGCGAGTGTTGATGACCAAGATGTAATCGTACACTCGGGTCACCACCTATGGAAATCCCTTTGGGACCCCAAAACGGTGAGTAATAGTCCACGAAACGGGCAAGAATCGGCCAAAACTGTGAGTGTTGATGTCCGACACGTAAACGCACCCTGGGATTTGTTAATCGTGGAAATCACTCCACAACCCCAAAACAGTGAGTATTAGTTCATGAAACGGGCCAGAATCGGCCAAAACTGTGATTGTTGATGACTGACACGTAAGCGCACCTTGGGGTTCAACAACTATGGAAATCGCTTTGGGTCCCCCAAAACAGTGAGTAATAGTCCACGAAATGGGCCAGAAAAGACAAAAACCACGAGTGTTATGACCGACACGAAAACGCGTCCTGGGGTTCATCAATCGTGGAAATCACTCTGGGACCCCAAAACAGTGATCAATAGCCAACGAAATGGGCCAGAATCGACCAAAATTGGGAGGTATGATGACCGACACGTAAATGCACCCCGGGGTTCGTCAATCGTGGAAATCACTTCGGTAACCTAAAACTGAGTAATAGTCCAAGAAACAGGACAGAACCGGCCCAAACTGCCTGTCTTGACGACCAACACGTAAGTACACCTTTGGGTTCGACAACCATGGAAATCGCTTTGGGACCCCAAACGGTGAGTAATAGTCCATGAAAGAGCCCAGAATTGGCCAAATCTAGGATTATTGATGAATGATACATAAACGCACCCCGGGTTTCGTCAATCATGGAAATATCTCAAGGCCCCCAAATCATTGAGTAAGAGTCCATGAAACGGGCCAGAATCGGCAAAACTGCAAGTGCTGATGACCGACACATAAACACACCCCGATGTTCCTCAATCGTGGAAGTCTTTGCGGGTCGCCAAAACTGAGTAATAGTCCATGAAATGGGCCAGAATCGACCAAAACTGTGATTGTTGATGACCGACACGTAGCCGCACCTTGGGGTTCAACAACCATGGAAGTCATTTGGCATACCAAAATGGTGAGTAATAGTCCACGAAACGTGTCAGAATCGACAAAAACCACGAACGTTGATGACCGACACGTAAACGCACCCCTGGGTTCGTCAATCATGGAAATCACTCCGGGACCCCAAAACAGTGAGTAGTACTCCACGAAACGGGCTAGAATCGGCCAAAACCGCGAGTGTTGATGACCGACACGTAAGCGCACACTGGGTTCAACAACTATGGAAATCGCTTCGGGACCGCAAAACGGTGAGTAATAGTCCACGAAACGGGTCAGAATTGGCCAAAACTATGAGTCTTGATGTCCGACACTTAAATGCACCCCGGGGTTTCTTTATCGTGAAAATCAATCCGGGACCCGAAAACAGTGAGTAATAGTCCATGAAACGGGTTAGAATGGGCCAAAATTGCGAGTGTTGATGACCAAGATGTAATCGCACACTCGGGTCACTACCTATGGAAATCCCTTTGGGACCCCAAAACGGTGAGTAATAGTCCACGAAACGGGCAAGAATCGGCCAAAACTATGAGTGTTGATGTCCGACACGTAAACGCAACCTGGGGTTTGTTAATCGTGGAAATCACTCCACAACCCAAAAACAGTGAGTAATAGTTCATGAAACGGGCCAGAATCGGCCAAAACTGCGATTGTTGATGACCGACACGTAAACGCACCTTGGGGTTCAACAACTATGGAAATCGCTTTGGGACCCCCAAAACAGTGAGTAATAGTCCACGAAACGGGCCAGAAACGACAAAAACCAAGAGTGTTGATGACCGACACGAAACGCGTCCTGGGGTTCATCAATCGTGGAAATCACTCTGGGACCCCAAAACAGTGATCAATAGCCAACGAAATGGGCCAGAATCGGCCAAAATTGTGAGGTATGATGACCGACACGTAAACTCACCCCGGGGTTCGTCAATCGTGGAAATCACTTCGGTAACCTAAAACTGAGTAATAGTCCAAGAAACGGGACAGAACCGGCCCAAACTGCGAGTCTTGACGACCAACACGTAAGTACACCTTTGGGTTCGACAACCATGGAAATCTCTTTAGGACCCCAAATGGTGAGTAATAGTCCATGAAAGAGCACAGAATCGGCCAAATCTAGCATTATTGATGAACAATACATAAACGCACCTCGGGTTTCGTAAATCATGGAAATATCTCAGGGACCCCAAATCAGTGAGTAAGAGTCCATGAAACGGGCCAGAATCGGCAAAACTGCAAGTGTTGATGACCGACACATAAACACACCCCGATGTTCCTCAATCGTGGAAGTCTTTGCGGGACACCAAAACTGAGTAATAGTCCATGAAATGGGCCAGAATCGGCCAAAACTCTGATTGTTGATGACCGACACGTAGCCGCACCTTGGGGTTCAACAACCATGGAAATCATTTGGCATACCAAAACGGTAAGTAATAGTCCACGAAACGTGTCAGAATCGACAAAAACCACGAACGTTGATGTCCGACACGTAAACGCACCCCTGGGTTCGTCAATCATTTAAATCACTCCGGGACCCCAAAACAGTGAGTAGTACTCCACGAAACGGGCCAGAATCGGCCAAAACCGCGAGTGTTGATGACCGACATGTAAGCGCACACTGGGTTCAACAACTATGGAAATCGCTTCGGGACCGCAAAACGGTGAGTAATAGTCCACGAAACGGGTCAGAATTGGCCAAAACTATGAGTCTTGATGTCCGACACTTAAATGCACCTCGGGGTTTCTTTATCGTGAAAATCACTTCGGGACCCCAAAACAGTGAGTAATAGTACACGAAACGGGTCAGAATCGGCCAAAATTGCGAGTGTTGATGACCAAGATGTAATCGCACACTCGTGTCACCACATATGGAAATCCCTTTGGGACCCCAAAACGGTGAGTGATAGTCCACGAAACGGGCAAGAATCGGCGAAAACTATGAGTGTTGATGTCCGACACGTAAACGCACCCTGGGATTTGTTAATCGTGGAAATCACTCCACAACCCCAAAACAGTGAGTATTAGTTCATGAAACGGGCCAGAATCGGCCAAAACTGCGATTGTTGATGACTGACACGTAAGCGGACCTTGGGGTTCAACAACTATGGAAATCGCTTTGGGACCCCCAAAACAGTGAGTAATAGTCCACGAAATGGGCCAGAATCGACAAAAACCACGAGTGTTATGACCGACACGAAAACGCGTCTTGGGGTTCATCAATCGTGGAAATCACTCCGGGACCCCAAAACAGTGATCAATAGCCAACAAAATGGGCCAGAATCGGCCAAAATTGTAAGGTATGATGACCGGCACAGAAACGCACCCCAGGGTTCGTCAATCGTGGAAATCACTTCGGTAACCTAAAACTGAGTAATAGTCCAAGAAGCGGGACAGAACCGGGCCAAACTGTGAGTCTTGACGACCAACACGTAAGTACACCTTTGGGTTCGACAACCATGGAAATCCCTTTGGGACCCCAAACGGTGAGTAATAGTCCATGAAAGAGCACAAAATCGGCCAAATCTAGGATTATTGATGAACGATACATAAATGCAACACGGGTTTCGTCAATCATGGAAATCTCTCAGGGAACCCCAAATCAGTGAGTAAGAGTCCATGAAACGGGCCAGAATTGGCAAAACTGCAAGTGTTGATGACCGACACATAAACACACCCCGGTGTTCCTCAATCGTGGAAGTCTTTGCGGGACACCAAAACTGAGTAATAGTCCATGAAATGGGCCAGAATCGGCCAAAACTGTGATTGTTGATAACCGACACGTAGCCGCACCTTGGGGTTCAACAACCATGGAAATCATTTGGGATACCAAAACGGTGAGTAATAGTCCACGAAACCTGTCAGAATCGACAAAAACCACGAACATTGATGACCGACACGTAAACGCACCCCTGGGTTCGTCAATCATGGAAATCACTCCACGAAACGGGCAAGAATCGGCCAAAACTGTGAGTGTTGATGACTGACACGTAAGCGCACACTGGGTTCAACAACTATGGAAATCACTTCGGGACCGCAAAACGGTGAGTAATAGTCCACGAAACGGGTCAGAATTGGCCAAAACTATGAGTCTTGATGTCCGACACTTAAATGCACCCCGGGGTTTCTTTATCGTGAAAATCACTCCGGGACCCCAAAACAGTGAGTAATAGTCCACGAAACGGGTCAAAATCGGCAAAAATTGCGAGTGTTGATGACCAAGATGTAATCGCACACTCGGGTCACCACCTATGGAAATCCCTTTGGGACCCCAAAACGGTGAGTAATAGTCCACGAAACGGGCAAGAATCGGCCAAAACTGTGAGTGTTGATGTCCGACACGTAAACGCACCCTGGGGTTTGTTAATCGTGGAAATCACTCCACAACCCAAAAACAGTGAGTAATAGTTCATGAAACGGGCCAGAATCGGCCAAAACTGCGATTGTTGATGACCGACACGTAAGCGCACCTTGGGGTTCAACAACTATGGAAATCGCTTTGGGACCCCAAAAACAGTGAGTAATAGTCCACGAAACGGGCCAGAATCGACAAAAACCACGAGTGTTGATGACCGACACGAAAACGCGTCCTGGGGTTCATCAATCGTGGAAATCACTCTGGGACCCCAAAATAGTGATCAATAGCCAACGAAATGGCCCAGAATCGGCCAAAATTGTGAGGTATGATGACCGACACGTAAACGCACCGCGGGGTTCGTCAATCGTGGAAATCACTTCGGTAACCTAAAACTGAGTAATAGTCCAAGAAACGGGACAGAACCGGCCCAAACTGCGAGTCTTGACGACCAACACGTAAGTACACCTTTGGGTTCGACAACCATGGAAATCGCTTTGGGACCCCAAACGGTGAGTAATAGTCCATGAAAGAGCCCAGAATCGGCCAATTATAGGATTATTGATGAACGATACATAAACGCACCCCGAGTTTCGTCAATCATGGAAATCTCTCAGGGACCCCAAATCAGTGAGTAAGAGTCCATGAAACGGGCCAGAATCGGCAAAACTGCAAGTGTTGATGACCGACACATAAACACACCCCGGTGTTCGTCAATCGTGGGAATCTTTGCGGGACACCAAAACTGAGTAATAGTCCATGAAACGGGCCAGAATCGGCCAAAACTGTGATTGTTGATGACCGACACGTAGCCGCACCTTGGGGTTCAACAACCATGGAAATCATTTGGGACGCCAAAACGGTGAGTAATAGTCCACTAAACGTGTCAGAATCGACAAAAACCGGGAATGTTGATGACCGACACGGAAACGCACTCCTGGGTTCGTCAATCATGGAAATCACTCTGGGACCCCAAAACAGTGAGTAGTACTCCACGAAACGGGCCAGAATCGGCCAAAACTGCGAGTGTTGATGACCAACACGTAAGCGCACACTAGGTTCAACAACTATGGAAATCGCTTCGGGACTGCAAAACGGTGAGTAATAGTCCATGAAACGGGTCAGAATTGGCCAAAACTATGAGTCTTGATGTCCGACACTTAAATGCACCCCGGGGTTCGTTAATCGTGAAAATCACTCCGGGACCCCAAAACAGTGAGTAATAGTCCACGAAACGGGTCAGAATCGGCCAAAATTGCGAGTCTTGATGACCAAGATTTAATCGCACACTCGGGTCACCACCTATGGAAATCGCTTTGGGACCCCAAAACGGTGAGTAATAGTCTACGAAACGGGAAAGAATCGGCCAAAACTGTGAGTGTTGATGTCCGACACGTAAACGCACCCTGGGTTCGTTATTCGTGGAAATCACTCCGTAACCCCAAAACAGTGAGTAATAGTTCATGATACGGGCCAGAATCTGCAAAAACTGCGATTGTTGATGACCGTAAGCGCACCTTGGGGTTCAACAACTACGGAAATCGCTTTGGGACCCCAAGAACAGTGAGTAATAGTCCACGAAACGGGCCAGAATCGACAAAAACCACGAGTGTTGATGACCGACACGAAAACGCGTCCTGGGGTTCGTCAATCGTGGAAATCACTCTATGACCCCAAAACAGTGATCAATAGCCAACGAAATGGGCCAGAATCGGCCAAAATTGTGAGGTATGATGACCAACACGTAAGCACATCTTGGGGTTCGACAACCATGGAAATCGCTTTGGGACCCCAAACGGTGAGTAATAGTCCATGAAAGAGCCCAGAATCGGCCAAATCTAGGATTATTGATGAACGATACATAAACGCACCCCGGGGTTCGTCAATCATGGAAATCTCTCAAGGACCCGAACTCTATGAGTAATAGTCCATGAAACGGGCCAGAATCGGCAAAACTACAAGTGTTGATGACCGACACATAAACACACCCCGGTGTTCGTCAATCGTGGAAATCTTTGCGGGACACCGAAATTGAGTAATAGTCCATGAAACGGGCCAGAATTGGCCAAAACTGTGATTGTTGACGACCAACACGTAAGTGCACACTGGGTTCAACAACTAGGAAATCGCTTCGGGACTACAAAACGGTGAGTAATAGTCCATGACACGGGTCAGAATTGGCCAAAACTATGAGTCTTGATGTCCGACACTTAAATGCACCCCGCGGTTCGTTAATCGTGAAAATCACTCCGGGGCCCCAAAACAGTGAGTAATAGTCCACGAAACGGGTCAGAATCGGCCAAAATTGCAAGTGTTGATGACCAAGATGTAATCGCACACTCGGGTCACCACCTATGGAAATCGCTTTGGGACCCCAAAACGGTGAGTAATAGTCCACGAAACGGGCAAGAATCGGCCAAAACTGTGAGTGTTGATGTCCGACACGTAAACGCACCCCGTGGTTCGTTAATCGTGGAAATCACTTTGGAACCCCAAAACAGTGAGTAATAGTTGATGAAACGGGCCAGAATCAGCCAAAACTGCAATTGTTGATGACTGACACGTAAGCGCACCTTGGTGTTCAACAACTATGGAAATCGCTTTGGGACCCAAAAAACAGTGAGTAATAGTCCACGAAATGGGCCAGAATCGACAAAAACCATTGGTGCTATTGACCGACACAAAAACACATCTTGGGGTTCGTCAACCGTGGAAATTACTCCGGGACCCCAAAACAGAGATTAATAGCCAACGAAATAGGCCAGAATCGGCCAAAACTGTGATTGTTGATGACCGACACGTAGCCGCACCTTGGGTTCAACAACCATGGAAATCGTGTTGGGACGCCAAAATGGTGAGTAATAGTCCACGAAACGGGTCAGAATCGACAAAATCCGCGAATGTTGATGACAGACACGTAAACGCACCCCTGGGTTCGTCCATCATGGAAATCACTCGGGGACCCAAAATAGTGAGTAGTACCCCACGAAATGGGCCAGAATCGGCCAAAACAGTGAGTGTTGATGACCGAAACATAAGCGCACATTGGGTTCAACAACTATGGAGATCGCGTCGGGACCGCAAAATGGTGAGTAATAGTCCACGAAACGGGCCAGAAGCGGCCAATTATGGAAATCTTTGCGGGACACCAAAACTGAGTAATAGTCCATGAAACGGGCCAGAATCGGCCAAAACTGTGATTGTTGATGACGGACACGTAGCAGCACCTTGGGGTTCAAGAACCATGGAAATCGTGTTGGGATGCAAAAACGGTGAGTAATAGTCCACGAAACGGGTCAGAATCGACAAAACCCGTGAATGTTGATGACGGACACGTAACGCACCCCTAGGTTCGTCAATCATGGAAATCACTCCGGGACCCCAAAATAGTGATTAATAGTCCACGAAACGGGTCAGAATAGGCCAAAATTGCGAGTGTTGATGACCAAGATGTAATCGCACACTGGGGTCACCACCTATGGAAATCGCTTTGGGACCCCAAAACGGTGAGTAATAGTCCACGAAACGGGCAAGAATCGGCCAAAACTGTGAGTGTTGATGACCGACACATAAGCGCACACTGGGTTCAATAACTATGGACATCGCTTCCGGACCGCAAAACGGTGAGTAATAGTCCATGAAACGGGTCAGAGTTGGCCAAAACTATGAGTGTTGATGTCCGACACTTAAATGCACCCCGGGGTTCGTTAATCGTGAAAATCACTCTGGGACCCCAAAACAGTGAGTAATAGTCCACGAAACGGGTCAGAATCGGCCAAAATTGCGAGTGTTGATGACCAAGATGTAATCGCACACTCGGGTCACCACCTATGGAAATCACTTTGGGACCCCAAAATGGTGAGTAATAGTCCACGAAACGGGCAAGAATCGGCCAAAACTGTGAGTGTTGATGTCCGACACGTAAACGCACCCTGGGGTTCGTTAATCGTGGAAATCACTCTGGAACCCCAAAACCGTGAGTAATAGTTCATGAAACGGGCCAGAATCAGCCAAAACTGCAATTGTTTATGACCGACACATAAGCGCACCTTGGGGTTCAACACCTGGGGTTCGTCAATCGTGGAAATCACTTCTGTGACCTAGAACTGAGTAATAGTCCAAGAAACGGGCCAGAAGCGGCCCAAACAGCGAGTCTTGACGACCAACACGTAAGCACTCCTTGGGCTTCGACAACCATGGAAATCGCTTTGGGACCCCAAACGGTGAGTAATAGTCCATGAAAGAGCCCAGAATCGGCCAAATCTAGGATTATTGATGAACAATACATAAACGCACCCCGGGGTTCGTCAATCATGGAAATCTCTCAGGGACCCGAAATCAGTGAGTAATAGTACATGAAACGGGCCAGAATCGGCAAAACTACAAGTGTTGATGACAGACACATAAACACAACCCGGTGTTCGTCAATCGTGGAAATCTTTGCGGGACACCAAAACTGAGTAATATTCCATGAAACGGGCCAGAATTGGCCAAAACTGTGATTGTTGATGACCGACACGTAGCCGCACCTTGGGGTTTAACAACCATGGAAATCGTGTTGGGACGCCAAAACGGTGAGTAATAGTCCACGAAACGGGTCAGAATCGACGAAAACCGCGAATGTTGATGACGGGCACGTAAATGCACCCCTGGGTTCCTCAATCATGGAAATCACTCCGGGACCCCAAAACAGTGAGTAGTACTCCACGAAATGTTCCAGAATCGGCGAAACCTGTGAGCGTTGATGACCGACACATAAGCGCACACTGGGTTCAACAACTATGGAGATCGCTTCGGGACCGCAAAACGGTTAGTAATAGTCCACAAAACGGGTCAGAATTGGCCAAAACTATGAGTCTTGATGTCCGACACTTAAATGCACCCCGGGGTTCGTTAATCGTGAAAATCACTCCGGGACCCCAAAACAGTGAGTAATAGTCCACGAAACGGGTCAGAAATGGCCAAAATTGCGAGTGTTGATGACCAAGATGTAATCCCACACTCGGGTCACCACCTATGGAAATCGCTTTGGGACCCCAAAACGGTGAGTAATAGTCCACGAAACGGGCAAGAATCGGCCAAAACTGTGAGTGTTGATGTCCGACTCGTAAACGCACCCTGGGGTTCGTTAATCGTGGAAATCACTCTGGAACCCCAAAACAGTGAGTAATAGTTCATGAAACAAGCCAGAATCGTCCAAAACTACAATTGTTGATGCCTGACACGTAAGCGCACCTTGGGGTTCAACAACTATGGAAATCGCTTCTGGACCCCAAAAACAGTGAGTAATAGTCCACGAAACGGGCCAGAATCGACAAGAAACGTGAGTGTTGTTGACCCACACGAAAACGCATCCCGGGGTTCGTCAATCGTGGAAATCACTCCAGGACCCTAAAAAAGTGATTAATAGCCAACAAAATGGGCCAGAATCAGCCAAAATTGTGAGTGTTATGAGCGACACATAAACGCACCCTGGGGTTCGTCAATCATGGAAATTACTTCCGTAACCTAAAACTGAGTAATAGTCCAAGAAACGGGCCAGAACCGGCCCAAACTGCGAGTCTTGACGGCCAACACGTAAGCACACCTTGGGGTTCGACAACCATGGAAATCACTTTGGGACCCCAAACGGTGAGTAATAGTCCATGAAAGAGCCCAGAATCGGCCAAATCTAGGATTATTGATGAACGATACATAAACGCACCCCGGGGTTCGTCAATCTTGGAAATCTCTCAGGGACCCAAAATCAGTGAGTAATAGTACATGAAACGGGCCAGAATCGGCAAAACTACAAGTGTTGATGACCGACACATAAACACAACCCGGTGTTCGTCAATCGTGGAAATCTTTGCGGGACACCAAAACTGAGTAATATTCCATGAAACGGGCCAGAATTGGCCAAAACTGTGATTGTTGATGACCGACACGTAGCCGCACCTTGGGGTTTAACAACCATGGAAATCGTGTTGGGACGCCAAAACGGTGAGTAATAGTCCACGAAACGGGTCAGAATCGACGAAAACCGTGAATGTTGATGACGGGCACGTAAATGCACCCCTGGGTTCCTCCATCATGGAAATCTCTCCGGGACCCCAAAACAGTGAGTAGTACTCCACGAAATGGGCCAGAATCGGCGAAACCTGTGAGGGTTGATGACCGACACATAAGCGCACACTGGGTTCAACAACTATGGAGATCGCTTCGGGACCGCAAAATGGAGAGTAATAGTCCATGAAACGGGCCAGAAGCGGCCAATTATGGAAATCTTTGCGGGACACCAAAACTGAGTAATAGTCCATGAAACGGGCCAGAATCGGCCAAAACTGTGATTGTTGATGACGGACACGTAGCAGCACCTTGGGGTTCAACAACCATGGAAATCGTGTTGGGATGCCAAAACGGTGAGTAATAGTCCACGAAACGGGTCAGAATCGACAAAACCCGTGAATGTTGATGACGGACACGTAACGCACCCCTAGGTTCGTCAATCATGGAAATCACTCCGGGACCCCAAAATAGTGATTAATAGTCCACGAAACGGGTCAGAATAGGCCAAAATTGCGAGTGTTGATGACCAAGATGTAATCGCACACTCGGGTCACCACCTATGGAAATCGCTTTGGGACCCCAAAACGGTGAGTAATAGTCCACGAAACGGGCAAGAATCGGCCAAAACTGTGAGTGTTGATGACCGACACATAAGCGCACACTGGGTTCAATAACTATGGACATCGCTTCCGGACCGCAAAACGGTGAGTAATAGTCCATGAAACGGGTCAGAGTTGGCCAAAACTATGAGTGTTGATGTCCGACACTTAAATGCACCCCGGGGTTCGTTAATCGTGAAAATCACTCTGGGACCCCAAAACAGTGAGTAATAGTCCACGAAACGGGTCAGAATCGGCCAAAATTGTGAGTGTTGATGACCAAGATGTAATCGCACACTCGGGTCACCACCTATGGAAATCACTTTGGGACCCCAAAATGGTGAGTAATAGTCCACGAAACGGGCAAGAATCGGCCAAAACTGTGAGTGTTGATGTCCGACACGTAAACGCACCCTGGGGTTCGTTAATCGTGGAAATCACTCTGGAACCCCAAAACCGTGAGTAATAGTTCATGAAACGGGCCAGAATCAGCCAAAACTGCAATTGTTTATGACCGACACATAAGCGCACCTTGGGGTTCAACACCTGGGGTTCGTCAATCGTGGAAATCACTTCTGTGACCTAGAACTGAGTAATAGTCCAAGAAACGGGCCAGAAGCGGCCCAAACAGCGAGTCTTGACGACCAACACGTAAGCACTCCTTGGGCTTCGACAACCATGGAAATCGCTTTGGGACCCCAAACGGTGAGTAATAGTCCATGAAAGAGCCCAGAATCGGCCAAATCTAGGATTATTGATGAACAATACATAAACGCACCCCGGGGTTCGTCAATCATGGAAATCTCTCAGGGACCCGAAATCAGTGAGTAATAGTACATGAAACGGGCCAGAATCGGCAAAACTACAAGTGTTGATGATAGACACATAAACACAACCCGGTGTTCGTCAATCGTGGAAATCTTTGCGGGACACCAAAACTGAGTAATATTCCATGAAACGGGCCAGAATTGGCCAAAACTGTGATTGTTGATGACCGACACGTAGCCGCACCTTGGGGTTTAACAACCATGGAAATCGTGTTGGGACGCCAAAACGGTGAGTAATAGTCCACGAAACGGGTCAGAATCGACGAAAACCGTGAATGTTGATGACGGGCACGTAAATGCACCCCTGGGTTCGTCAATCATGGAAATCACTCCGGGACCCCAAAACAGTGAGTAGTACTCCACGAAATGGGCCAGAATCGGCGAAACCTGTGAGGGTTGATGACCGACACATAAGCGCACACTGGGTTCAACAACTATGGAGATCGCTTCGGGACCGCAAAATGGTTAGTAATAGTCCACAAAACGGGTCAGAATTGGCCAAAACTATGAGTCTTGATGTCCGACACTTAAATGCACCCCGGGGTTCGTTAATCGTGAAAATCACTCCGGGACCCCAAAACAGTGAGTAATAGTCCACGAAACGGGTCAGAAATGGCCAAAATTGCGAGTGTTGATGACCAACATGTAATCCCACACTCGGGTCACCACCTATGGAAATCGCTTTGGGACCCCAAAACGGTGAGTAATAGTCCACAAAACGGGCAAGAATCGGCCAAAACTGTGAGTGTTGATGTCCGACTCGTAAACGCACCCTGGGTTCGTTAATCGTGGAAATCACTCTGGAACCCCAAAACAGTGAGTAATAGTTCATGAAACAAGCCAGAATCGTCCAAAACTACAATTGTTGATGCCCGACACGTAAGCGCACCTTGGGGTTCAACAACTATGGAAATCGCTTCGGGACCCCAAAAACAGTGAGTAATAGTCCACGAAACGGGCCAGAATCGACAAGAAACGTGAGTGTTGTTGACCCACACGAAAACGCATCCCGGGGTTCGTCAATCGTGGAAATCACTCCAGGACCCCAAAACAGTGATTAATAGCCAACAAAATGGGCCAGAATCAGCCAAAATTGCGAGTGTTATGAGCGACACATAAACGCACCCTGGGGTTCGTCAATCATGGAAATTACTTCCGTAACCTAAAACTGAGTAATAGTCCAAGAAACGGGCCAGAACCGGCCCAAACTGCGAGTCTTGACGGCCAACACGTAAGCACACCTTGGGGTTCGACAACCATGGAAATCACTTTGGGACCCCAAACGGTGAGTAATAGTCCATGAAAGAGCCCAGAATCGGCCGAATCTAGGATTATTGATGAACGATACATAAACGCACCCCGTGGTTCGTCAATCATGGAAATCTCTCAGGGACCCAAAATCAGTGAGTAATACTACATGAAACGGGCCAGAATCGGCAAAACTACAAGTGTTGATGACCGACACAAAAACACACCCCGGTGTTCGTCAATCGCGGAAATCTTTGCGGGACACCAAAACTGAGTAATAGTCCATGAAACGGGCCAGAATCGGCCAAAACTGTGATTGTTGATGACCGACACGTAGCCGCACCTTGGGGTTCAACAACCATGCAAATCGTGTTGGGATGCCAAAACGGTGAGTAATAGTCCACGAAATGGGTCAGAATCGACAAAAACCGTGAATGTTGATGACGGACACGTAAACGCACC
The DNA here is from genome assembly GCF_002162155.2 of Triticum dicoccoides. Classification (NCBI taxonomy): domain Eukaryota; kingdom Viridiplantae; phylum Streptophyta; class Magnoliopsida; order Poales; family Poaceae; genus Triticum; species Triticum dicoccoides. The sequence continues at coordinate 677,615,322 of NC_041387.1, forward strand.
CTTGGGTTCGTCAATCATGGAACTCACTCCAGGGCCCCAAAACAGTTAGTAGTACTCCACAGAACTGGCCAGAATCGACGAAAACTGTGAGTGTTCATGACCGACACATAAGGGCACACTGGGTTCAACAACTATGGAGATCGCTTCGGGACCGCAAAATGGTGAGTAATAGTCCACGAAACGGGTCAGAATTGGCCAAAACTATGAGTCTTGATGTCTGACACTTAAATGCACCCCGGGGTTCGTTAATCGTGAAAATCACTCCGGGACCCCAAAACAGTGAGTAATAGTCCATGAAACGGGTAAGAATCGGCCAAAATTGCGAGTGTTGATGACCAAGATGTAATCGCACACTCGGGTCACCACCTATGGAAATCGCTTTGGGACCCCAAAACGGTGAGTAATAGTCCACGAAACGTGCTAGAATCGGCCAAAACTGTGAGTGTTGATGTCCGACACGTAAACGCACCCTAGGATTCGCTAATCATGGAAATCACTCTGGAACCCCAAAACAGTGAGTAATAGTTCATGAAACGGGCCAGAATCGGCCAAAATTGCAATTGTTGATGCCCGACACGTAAGCGCACCTTGGGGTTCAACAACTATGGAAATCGCTTTGGGACCTAAAAAATAGTGAGTAATAGTCCTTGAAACGGTCCAGAATCGGCCAAAATTGTGAGTGATATGAACGACATGTAAACGCATCAATCGCCGAAATCACTTCTGTAACCTAAAGCTGAGTAATAGTCAAAGAAACGGGCCAGAACCGGCCCAAACCGCGAGTCTTGACGTCCAACACGTAAGAACACCTTGGGGTTCGACAACCATGGAAATCGCTTTGGGACCCCAATCGGTCAGTAATAGTCCATGAAAGAACCCAGAATCGACAATATCTAGGATTATTGATGAACGATACATAAACGCACCCCGGGGTTCGTCAATCATTGAAATCTCTCAGGCACCCATAATTAGTGAGTAATAGTCCATGAAACGGGCCAGAGTCGACAAAACTGCAAGTGTTGATGACCAACACATAAACACAACCCAGTGTTCGGTAATCGTGGAAATCTTTGCGGGACACCAAATCTGAGTAATAGTCCATGAAACGGGCCAGAATCGGCCAAAACTGTGATTGTTGATGACCGACACGTAGCCGCACCTTGGGGTTCAACAACCATGGAAATCGTGTTGGGACGCCAAAACGGTGAGTAATAGTCCATGAAATGGGTCAGAATCGACAAAACCGCGAATGTTGATGACGGACACATAAACGCACCCCCGGGTTCGTCAATCATGGAAATCACTCCAGGACCCCAAAACAGTTAGTAGTACTCCACAGAACGGGCCAGAATCGACGAAAACTGTGAGTGTTCATGACCGACACATAAGGGCACACTGGGTTCAACAACTATGGAGATCGCTTCGGGACCGCAAAACGGTGAGTAATAGTCCACGAAACGGGTCAGAATTGGCCAAAACTATGAGTCTTGCTGTCTGACACTTAAATGCACCCCGGGGTTCGTTAATCGTGAAAATCACTCCGGGACCCCAAAACAGTGAGTAATAGTCCATGAAATGGGTAAGAATCAGCCAAAATTGCGAGTGTTGATGACCAAGATGTAATCGCACACTCGGGTCACCACCTATGGAAATCGCTTTGGGACCCCAAAACGGTGAGTAATAGTCCACGAAACGGGCAAGAATCGGCCAAAACTGTGAGTGTTGATGTCCGACACGTAAACGCACCCTGGGATTCGCTAATCGTGGAAATCACTCTGGAACCCCAAAACAGTGAGTAATAGTTCATGAAACGGGCCAGAATCGGCCAAAACTGCAATTGTTGATGCCCGACACGTAAGCACACCTTGGGGTTCAACAACTATGGAAATCGCTTTGGGACCTCAAAAATAGTGAGTAATAGTCCTTGAAACGGGCCAGAATCGGCCAAAATTGTGAGTGATATGAACGACACGTAAACGCATCAATCGCCGAAATCACTTCCGTAACCTAAAACTGAGTAAAAGTCCAAGAAACGGGCCAGAACCGGCCCAAACCGCGAGTCTTGACGTCCAACACGTAAGCACACCTTGGGGTTCGACAACCATGGAAATCGCTTTGGGACCCCAATCGGTGAGTAATTGTCCATGAAAGAACCCAGAATCGGCCAAATCTAGGATTATTGATGAACGATACATAAACGCACCCCGGGGTTCGTCAATCATGGAAATCTCTTAGGCACCCATAATTAGTGAGTAATAGTCCATGAAACGGGCTAGAATCGACAAAACTGCAAGTGTTGATGACCAACACATAAACACACCCCGGTGTTCGTCAATCGTGGAAATCTTTGCGGGACACCAAATCTGAGTAATAGTCCATGAAACGGGCCAGAATCGGCCAAAACTGTGATTGTTGATGACCGACACGTAGCCGCACCTTGGGGTTCAACAACCATGGAAATCGTGTTGGGACGCCAAAACGGTGAGTAATAGTCCATGACATGGGTCAGAATCGACAAAAACCGCGAATGTTGATGACGGACACGTAAACGCACCCCCGGGTTCGTCAATCATGGAAATCACTCCAGGACGCCAAAACAGTTAGTAGTACTCCACAGAACGGGCCAGAATCGACGAAAACTGTGAGTGTTCATGACCGACACATAAGGGCACACTGGGTTCAACAACTATGGAGATCGCTTCGGGACCGCAAAACGGTGGGTAATAGTCCACGAAACGGGTCAGAATTGGCCAAAACTATGAGTCTTGATGTCTGACACTTAAATGCACCCCGGGGTTCGTTAATCATGAAAATCACTCCGGGACCCCAAAACAGTGAGTAATAGTCCATGAAACGGGTAAGAATCGGCCAAAATTGCGAGTGTTGATGACCAAGATGTAATCGCACACTCGGGTCACCACCTATGGAAATTGCTTTGGGACCCCAAAACGGTGAGTAATAGTCCACGAAACGGGCAAGAATCGGCCAAAACTGTGAGTGTTGATGTCCGACACGTAAACGCACCCTAGGATTCGCTAATCATGAAAATCACTCTGGAACCCCAAAACAGTGAGTAATAGTTCATGAAACGGGCCAGAATCGGCCAAACTGCAATTGTTGATGCCCAACACGTAAGCGCACCTTGGGGTTGAACAACTATGGAAATCGCTTTGGGACCTAAAAAATAGTGAGTAATAGTCCTCGAAACGGGCCAGAATCGGCCAAAATTGTGAGTGATATGAACGACACGTAAACGCATCAATCGCCGAAATCACTTCCGTAACCTAAAACTGAGTAATAGTCCAAGAAACGGGCCAGAACCGGCCCAAACCGCGAGTCTTGACGTCCAACACGTAAGAACACCTTGGGGTTCGACAACCATGGAAATCGCTTTGGGACCCCAATCGGTCAGTAATAGTCCATGAAACAACCCAGAATCGACAATATCTAGGATTATTGATGAACGATACATAAACGCACCCCGGGGTTCGTCAATCATTGAAATCTCTCAGGCACCCATAATTAGTGAGTAATAGTCCATGAAACGGGCCAGAGTCGACAAAACTGCAAGTGTTGATGACCAACACATAAACACAACCCAGTGTTCGTTAATCGTGGAAATCTTTGCGGGACACCAAATCTGAGTAATAGTCCATGAAACGGGCCAGAATCGGCCAAAACTGTGATTGTTGATGACCGACACGTAGCCGCACCTTGGGGTTCAACAACCATGGAAATCGTGTTGGGACGCCAAAACGGTGAGTAATAGTCCATGAAATGGGTCAGAATCGACAAAACCGCGAATGTTGATGACGGACACATAAACGCACCCCGGGTTCGTCAATCATGGAAATCACTCCAGGACCCCAAAACAGTTAGTAGTACTCCACAGAACGGGCCAGAATCGACGAAAACTGTGAGTGTTCATGACCGACACATAAGGGCACACTGGGTTCAACAACTATGGAGATCGCTTCGGGACCGCAAAACGGTGAGTAATAGTCCACGAAACGGGTCAGAATTGGCCAAAACTATGAGTCTTGCTGTCTGACACTTAAATGCACCCCGGGGTTCGTTAATCGTGAAAATCACTCCGGGACCCCAAAACAGTGAGTAATAGTCCATGAAATGGGTAAGAATCAGCCAAAATTGCGAGTGTTGATGACCAAGATGTAATCGCACACTCGGGTCACCACCTATGGAAATCGCTTTGGGACCCCAAAACGGTGAGTAATAGTCCACGAAACGGGCAAGAATCGGCCAAAACTGTGAGTGTTGATGTCCGACACGTAAACGCACCCTGGGATTCGCTAATCGTGGAAATCACTCTGGAACCCCAAAACAGTGAGTAATAGTTCATGAAACGGGCCAGAATCGGCCAAAACTGCAATTGTTGATGCCCGACACGTAAGCGCACCTTGGGGTTCAACAACTATGGAAATCGCTTTGGGACCTAAAAAATAGTGAGTAATAGTCCTTGAAACGGGCCAGAATCGGCCAAAATTGTGAGTGATATGAACGACACGTAAACGCATCAATCGCCGAAATCACTTCCGTAACCTAAAACTGAGTAAAAGTCCATGAAACGGGCCAGAACCGGCCCAAACCGAGAGTCTTGACGTCCAACACGTAAGCACACCTTGGGGTTCGACAACCATGGAAATCGCTTTGGGACCCCAATCGGTGAGTAATTGTCCATGAAAGAACCCAGAATCGGCCAAATCTAGGATTATTGATGAACGATACATAAACGCACCCCGGGGTTCGTCAATCATGGAAATCTCTTAGGCACCCATAATTAGTGAGTAATAGTCCATGAAACGGGCCAGAATCGACAAAACTGCAAGTGTTGATGACCGACACATAAACACACCCCGGTGTTTGTCAATCGTGGCAATCTTTGCGGGACACCAAAACTGAGTAATAGTCCATGAAACGGGCCAGAATCGGCCAAAACTGTGATTGTTGATGACCGACACGTAGCCGCACCTTGGGGTTCAACAACCATGGAAATCGTGTTGGGACGCCAAAAGGGTGAGTAATAGTCCACGAAACGGGTCAGAATCGACAAAAAACGCGAATGTTGATGACGGACACGTAAACGCACCGCTGGGTTCGTCAATCATGGAAATCACTCCGGGACACCAAAACAGTGAGTAGTACTCCACGAAATGGGCCAGAATCGGCGAAAACTGTGAGTGTTCATGACCGACACATAAGCGCACACTGGGTTCAACAACTATGTAGATCGCTTCGGGACCGCAAAACGGTGAGTAATAGTCCACGAAACGGGTCAGAATTGGCCAAAACTATGAGTCTTGATGTCCGACACTTAAATGCACCCCGGGGTTCGTTAATCGTGAAAATCACTCCGCGACCCCAAAACAGTGAGTAATAGTCCACGAAACGGGTTAGAATCGGCCAAAATTGTGAGTGTTGATGACCAAGATGTAATCGCACACTCGGGGTCACCACCTATGGAAATCGCTTTGGGACCCCAAAACGGTGAGTAATAGTCCACGAAACGGGCAAGAATCGGCTAAAACTATGAGTGTTGATGTCCGACACGTAAACACACCTGGGATTCGCTAATCGTGAAATCACTCTGGAACCCCAAAACAGTGAGTAATAGTTCGTGAAACGGGCCAGAATCGGCCAAAACTGCAATTGTTGATGCCCGACACGTAAGCGCACCTTGGGGTTCAACAACTATGGAAGTCGCTTTGGGACCCCAAAAATAGTGAGTAATAGTCCACGAAACAGTCCAGAATCAACACAAACCGTGAGTGTTGTTGGCCGATACGCAAACCCATCCGGGGGTTCGTCAATCGTGGACATCACTCCGGGACCCCAAAACAGTGATTAATTGCCAACGAAATGTGCCAGAATCAGCCAAAATTGTTAGTGTTATGAGCGACATGTAAATGCACCCGGGGGTTCGTCAATCGTGGAAATCACTTTCGTAACCTAAAACTGAGTAATAGTCCAAGAAACGGTTCAGAACCGGCCCAAACCTGCGAGTCTTGATGACCAACACGTAATCACACCTTGGGGTTCGACAACCATGGAAATCGCTTTGGGACCCCAAACGGTGTGTAATAGTCCATGAAAGAGCCCAGAATCGGCCAAATCTAGGATTATTGATGAACGATACATAAACGCACCGCGGGGTTCATCAATCATGGAAATCTCTTAGGGACCCAAAATCAGTGAGTAATAGTCGGTGAAACGGGCAAGAATTGGCAAAACTGCAAGTGTTGATGTCCGACACATAAACACACCCCGGTGTTCGTAAATCGTGGAAATCTTTGCGGGACACCAAAACTGAGTAATAGTCCATGAAACGGGCCAGAATCGGCCAAAACTGTGATTGTTGATGACCGGCACGTAGCCGCACCTTGGGGTTCAACAACCATGGAAATCGTGTTGGGATGCCAAAATGGTGAGTAATAGTCCATGAAATGGGTCAGAATCAACAAAAACCGCGAATGTTGATGACGGACACGTAAACACACCCCTGGGTTCGTCCATCATGGAAATCACTCCGGGACCCCAAAACAGTGAGTAGTACTCCACGAAATGGGCCAGAATCGGCGAAAACTGTGAGTGTGGATGAACGACACATAAGCGCACACTGGGTTCAACAACTATGGAGATCGCTTCGGGACCGCAAAACGGTGAGTAATTGTCCACGAAACTGGTCAGAATTGGCCAAAACTATGAGTCTTGATGTCTGACACTTAAATGCACCCGGGGGTTTGTTAATCGTGAAAATCACTCCGGGACCCCAAAACGGTTAGTAATAGTCCACGAAACAGGTCTGAATCAGCCAAAATTGCGAGTGTTGATGACCAAGATGTAATCGCACACTCGGATCACCACCTATGGAAATCGCTTTGGGACCCCAAAACGGTGAGTAGTAGTCCACGAAACAGGCAAGAATCGTCCAGAACTGTGAGTGCTGATGTCCGACACGTAAACGCACCCTGGGGTTCGTTAATCGTGGAAATCACTCTCGAACCCCAAAACAGTGAGTAATAGTTCATGACACGGGCCAGAATCGGACAAAACTGCAATTGTTGATGCCCGACACATAAGCGCACCTTGGGGTTCAACAACTATGGAAATCGCTTTGGGACCCTGAAAAAACAGTGAGTAATAGTCCACGAAACGGGCCAGAAACGACAAAAACCATGAGTGTTGTTGACCGACACGAAAACGCATCCCGGGGTTCGTCAATCGTGGAAATCACTCCGGGACACCAAAACAGTGATTAATAGCCAACGAAATGGTCCAGAATCGGCCAAAATTGTTAGTGTTATGAGCGACATGCTAACGCACCCCGGGGTTCGTCAATCGTGGAAATCACTTCCGTAACCTAAAACTGAGTAATAGTCCAAGAAACGGGCCAGAACCGGCCCAAACCTGCGACTCTTGAAGACCAACATGTAAGCACACCTTGGGGTTCGACAACCATGGAAATCGCTTTGGGACCCCAAACGGTGAGTAATAGTCCATGAAAGAGCCCAGAATTGGCCAAATCTAGGATTATTGATGAATAATACATAAACGCAGCACGGGGTTCGTCAATCATGGAAATCTCTCAGGGACCCGAAATCAGTGAGTAATAGTCCATGAAACGGGCCAGAATCCGCAAAACTGCAAGTGTTGATGACCGACACATAAACACACCCCGGTGTTCGTCAATCGTGGAAATCTTTGCGGGACACCAAAACTGAGTAATAGTCCATGAAATGGGCCAGAATCGGCCAAAACTGTGATTGTTGATGACCGACACGTAGCCGCACCTTGGGGATCAACAACCATGGAAATCGTGTTGGGACGCCAAAACGGTGAATAATAGTCCACGAAACGGATCAGAATCGACAAAAACCGCTAATGTTGATGACGGACACGTAAACGCACGCCTAGGTTCGTCAATCTTGGAAATCACTCTGGGACCCCAAAAACAGTGAGTAGTACTCGACGAAACGGGCCAGAATCGGCCAAAACTGTGAGTGTTGATGACCGACACATAAGCGCACACTGGGTCCAACAACTATGGAAATCGCTTAGGGACCCCAAAACAGTGAGTAATAGTCCACGAAACGGGCAAGAATCGGCCAAAACTGTGAGTGTTGATGTCCGACACGTAAACGCACCCTAGGTTCGTTAATCGTGGAAATCACTCTGGAACCCCAAAACAGTGAGTAATCGTTCATGAAACGGGCCAGAATCGGCCAAAACTGTGATTTTTGATGCCCGACATGTAAGCGCACCTTGGGGTTCAACAACTATGGAAATCGCTTTGGGCCCCAAAAACAGTGAGTAATAGTCCATGAAACGGGCCAGAATCGACAAAAACCGTGAGTGTTGTTGACCGACACGAAAACACATCCCGGGGTTCATCAATCGTGGACATCACTCCGGGACCCCAAAACAGTGATTAATAGCCAACGAAATGGGCCAAATCGGCCAAAGGTGTGATTGTTGATGACCGACACGTAGCCGCAACTTGGGGTTCAACAACCATGGAAATCATGTTGGGATGCCAAAACGGTGAGTAATAGTCCACGAAACGGGTCAGAATCGACAAAAACCGCGCATGTTGATGACGGACACGTAAACGCACCCCTGGTTCGTCAATCATGGAAATCACTTCGGGACCCCAAAACAGTGAGTAGTACTCCACGAAACAGGCCAGAATCGGCAAAACTGTGAGTGTTGATGACTGACACATAAGCGCACACTGGGTTCAACAACTATGGAGATCGCTTAGGGACCGCAAAGCGGTGAGTAATAGTCCAGGAAATGGGTCAAAATTGGCCAAAACTACGAGTCTTGATGTCCGACACTTAAACGCACCCCGGGGTTTGTTAATCATGAAATCACTCCGGGACCCCAAAACAGTGAGTAATAGTCCACGAAACGGGCAAGAATCGGCCAAAACTGTGAGTGTTGATGTCCGACACGTAAACGCACCCTAGCTTCGTTAATCGTGGAAATCACTCTGGAACCCCAAAACAGTGAGTAATAGTTCATGAAACGGGCCAGAATCGGCCAAAACTGCAATTTTTGATACCCGACACGTAAGCGCACCTTGGGGTTCAACAATTATGGAAATCGATTTGGGACCCCAAAAACAGTGAGTAATATTCCACGAAACGGGCCAGAATCGAGAAAAACCGTGAGTGTTGTTGATCGACACGAAAACGCATCCCGGGGTTCGTCAATCGTGGAAATCATTCCGAGACCCCAAAACAGTGATTAATAGCCAACGAAATGGGCCAGAATCGGCCAAAATTGTTAGTGTTATGAGCGACATGTAAACACACCCGGGGGTTCGCCAATCGTGGAAATCACTTCCGTAACCTAAAACTGAGTAATAGTCCAAGAAACGTGCTAGAACCGGCCCAAACCTGCGTGTCTTGACGACCAACACGTAAGCACACCTTGGCGTTCGACAACCATGGAGATCGTTTTGGGACCCCAAACGGTGAGTAATAGTCCATGAAAGAGCCCAGAATCGGCCAAATCTAGGATTATTGATGAACGATACATAAAAGCACCCTGGGTTCGTCAATCATGGAAATCTCTCAGGGACCCCAAATCAGTGAGTAATAGTCCATGAAACGTGCCAGAATTGACAAAACTGCAAGTGTTGATAACTGACACATAAACACATTCCGGTGTTCGTCAATCATGGAAATCTTTGCGGGACACCAAAACTGAGTAATAGTCCATGAAACGGGCCAGAATCGGCCAAAACTGTGATTGTTGATGACCGACACGTAACCGCACCTCGGGGTTCAACAACCATCGAAATCGTTTTGGGGCGCCAAAATGGTGAGTAATAGTCCATGAAACGGGTAAGAATCGACTAAAACCGCGATTGTTGATGACCGACACGTAAATGCACCCCTGGGTTCGTAAATCATGGAAATCACTCCGGGACCCCAAAACAGTGAGTAGTACTCCACGAAACGGGCCAGAATTGGCCAAAATTGCGAGTGTTGATGACCAACACGTAAGCGCACACTTGGTTCAACAATTGTGGAAATCGCTTCGGGACCGCAAAACGGAGACTAATAGTCCATGAAACGGGTCAGAATTCGCCAAAACTATGAGTCTAGATGTCCGACACTTAAACGCACCCCGGGGTTCGTTAATCGTGGAAATCACTCCGGGACCCCAACAAAGTCAGTACTAGTCCACGAAACGGGTCAGAATCGGCCAAAATTGCGAGTGTTGATGACCAAGATGTAATCGCTCACTCGGGTCACCACCTATGGAAATCGCTTTGGGTCCCCAAAACGGTGAGTAATAGTCCACGAAACGGGCAAGAATCGGCGAAAACTGTGAGTGTTGATATCCGACACGTAAATGCACCCGGGGTTCGTTAATCGTGGAAATCACTCTGCAACCCCAAAACAGTGAGTAATTGTTCATGAAACGAGCCAGAGTCGGCCAAAACTGTGATTGTTGATGACTGACACGCATGCGCACCTCGGGGTTCAACAGCTATGGAAATCGCTTTGGGACCCCAAAAGTAGTGAGTAATAGTCCACGAAACGGGCCAGAATTGACAAAAACCGCGAGTGTTGATGATCGACACGAAAATGCATCTCGGGGTTCGTCAATCGTGGAAATCACTCCGGGACCCCAAAACAGTGATTAATAGCCAACGAAATGGGCCAGGATCGGCCAAAATTGTGAGTGTTGATGATCGACACGTAAACGCACCCCGGGGTTCGTCAAACGTGGAAATCACTTCGGTAAACTAAAACTGAGTAATAATCCAAGAAACGGGACACAACCGGCCCAAACTGCGAGTCTTGACGACCAACACGTAAGCAAACCTTGGGGTTCGACAACCATGGAAATTGCTTTGGGACCCCAAATGGTGAGTAATAGTCCATGAAAGAGCCCAGAATCGGCCAAATCTAGGATTATTGATGTACGATACATAAAACTGCAAGTGTTGATGACCGACACGTAAACACACCCCGGTGTTCATCAATCGTGGAAATCTTTGCAGGACCCCAAAAATGAGTAATAGTCCATGAAATGTGCCAGAATCAGCCAAAACTGTGATTGTTGATGACCGACACGTAACCGCACCTTGGGGTTCAACAACCATGGAAATCATTTTGGGCTGCCAAAATGGTGAGTAATATTCCACGAAACGGGTAAGAATCAACAAAAACCACGAATGTTGATGACCGACACATAAACGCACCCCTGGGTTCGTCAATCATGGAAATCACACCGGGACCCCAACACAGTGAGTAGTACTCCACGAAACAGGTCAGAATTGGCTAAAACTATCAGTCTTGATGTCCGACACTTAAACGCACCCCGGGGTTTATTAATCGTGAAAATCTCTCCGGGACCCCAAAACAGTGAGTAATAGTCCACGAAACGGGTCAGAATCGGTCAAAATTGCGAGTGTTGATGACCAAGATGTAATCGCACACTGGTGTCACCACCTATGGAAATCGCTTTGGGGCCCCAAAACGGTGAGTAATAGTCCACGAAACAGGCAAGAATCAACCAAAACTGTGAGTGTCGATGTCCGACACGTAAACGCACCTTGGGGTTCGTTAATCCTGGAAATCACTCCGCAACCCCAAAACAGTGAGTAATTGTTCATGAAACGGGCCTGAATCGGCCAAAACTCCGATTGTTGATGACCGACACGTAAGCGCACCTCGGGGTTCAACAACTATGGAAATCGCTTTGGGACCCCAAAAACAGTGAGTAATAGTCCACGAAACGGGCCAGAATTGATAAAAACTGCTAGTGTTGATGATGGACACGAAAATGCATCTCGAGGTTCATCAATCGTGGAAATCACTCCCGGACCCCAAAATAGTGTTTAATAGCCAACGAAATGGACCAGGATCGGCCAAAATTGTGAGTGTTGATGACCGACACGTAAGCACACCTTGGGGTTCGACAACCATGGAAATCGCTTTGGGACCCCAAAAGGTGAGTAATAGTCCATGAAAGAGCCCACAATCGGCTAAATCTAGGATTATTGATGAACGATCCATAAATGCACCACGGGGTTTGTTAATCATGGAAATCACCCAGGGACCCCAAATCAGTGAGTAATAGTCCATGAAACGGGCCAGAATCGGCAAAACTGCAAGTGTTGATGACCGACACATAAACACACCCCGGTGTTCGTTAATCGTGGAAATCTTTGCGGGACACCAAAACTGAGTAATAGTCCATGAAACGGGCCAGAATCAGCCAAAACTGTGATTGTTGATGACCGACACATAGCCGCACCTTGTGGTTCAACAACCATGGAAATCGTGTTGGGACGCCAAAACGGCGAGTAATAGTCCACGAGACGGGCCAAAATCGACAAAAAACGCGAATGTTGATGACGGACACGTAAACGCACCCCTAGGTTCGTCAATCATGGAAATCACTCCGGGACCCCAAAATAGTGAGTAGTACTCCACGAAACGGGCCAGAATCGGCCAAAACTGCGAGTGTTGATGACCGACACGTAAGTGCACACTTAGTTCAACAACGATGGAAATCACTTTGGGACAGCAAAATGGTGAGTAATAGTCCATGAAACGGGTCAGAACTGGCCAAAACTATGAGTCTTGATGTCCGACACTTTAACGCACCCCGGGGTTTTCTAATCGTGAAAATCACTCCGGGACCCCAAAACGGTGAGTAATAGTCCACGAAACGGGTCAGAATTGGCCAAAATTGTGAGTGTTGGAGTCTGACACGTAAGCGCACCCCGGGGTTCGTTAATCATGAAAATCACTCTGAGACCCGAAAACAGTGAGTAATAGTCCATGAAATGGGTCAGAATCGGCCAATTTTGAGTGTTGATGACCAAGATGTAATCGCACACTCGGGTCACCACCTATGGAAATCGCTTTGGGACCCAAAAACGGTGAGTAATAGCTCAGGAAACGGGCAAGAATCAGCCAAAACTGTGAGTGTTGATGTCCGACACGTAAACGCACGCTGGGGTTCGTTAATCGTGGAAATCACTCTGCAACCCCAAAACAGTGAGTAATTGTTCATGAAACGGGCCAGAATCGGCCAAACCTGCGATTGTTGATGACCGACACGTAAGCGCACCTCGGGGTTCAACAACTATGGAAATCGCTTTGGGACCCCAAAAACAGTGAGTAATAGTCCACGAAACGGGCCAGAATTGACAATAACCGCGAGTGTTGATGATCGACACGAAAATGCATCTTGGGGTTCGTAAATCGTGGAAATCACTCCGGGACCCCAAAACGGTGATTAATAGTCAACGAAATGTGCCAGAATCAGCCAAAATTGTGAGTGTTCATGACCAACATGTAAACGCACCCCGGGGTTCGTCGATCGTGGAAATCACTTCGGTAACCCAAAAATGAGTAATAGTCCAAGAAACGGGCCAAACCCGGCCCAAACTATGGAAATCGCTTTGGGACCCCAAATGGTGAGTAATAGTCCATGAAAGAGCCTAGAATCGGCCAAATCTAGGATTATTGATGAACGATACATAAACGCACCACGAGTTCGTCAATCATGGAAATCACCCAGGGACCCCAAATGACTGAGTAATAGTCCAGGAAACGGGCCAGAATCGGCAAAACTGCAAGTGTTGATGACCGACACATAAACACACCCTGGTGTTCGTCAATCATGGAAATCACTACGGGACTCCAAAACCCAGTAATAGTCCATGAAACGGGCCAAAATCGGCCAAAACTGTGATTGTTCATGACCGACACGTAAGCGCACTTTGCAGTTCAACAACCATGGAAATCGTTTTGGGACACCAAAACGGTGAGTAATAGTCCACGAAACGGGTCAGAATCGACAACAACCGTGAATGTTGATGATCGACACGTAAACGCATCTCGGGGTTCGTCAATCGTGGAAATCACTTTGGTAACCCAAAACTGAGTAATAGTCCAAGAAACGGGCTAGAACCGTCCCAAACTGCGAGTCTTGACGACCAACATGTAAGCACACTTTGGGGTTCGACAATCATGGAAATCGCTTTGGGACCCCAAACGGAGAGTAACAGTCCATGAAAGAGCCCAAAATCGGGCAAATCTACTATTATTGATGAACGACACATAAACGCACCCCGGGGTTCGTCAATCATGGAAATCACTAAGGGACCCAAGATTAGTAAGTAATAGTCCATGAAACAGGCTAGAATCGGCAAAACTGCAAGTGTTGATGACTGACACATGAACACATCCCGGCGTTCGTCATTCGTGGAAATCACCAAAACAGAGTAATAGTCCATGAAACGGGCCAAAATCGGCCAAAACTGTCATTGTTGATGACCGACACATAAGCGCACCTTGGGGTTCAACAACCAAGGAAATCATTTTGAGACGCCAAAACGGTGAGTAATAGTCCACGAAACGCGTCAGAATCGACAAAAACCGCGAATATTGATGACCGACACGTAAACGCATCCCGGGGTTCATCAATCAGGGAAATCACTCCGGGACGCCAAAACTATGAGTAGTAGTCAACGAAATGGGGAAGAATTGGCCAAAATCACAAGTGTTGATGACCGACTCGTAAGTGCACACTGGGTTCAACAACTATGGAAATCGCTTCGGGACCGCAAAACGGTGAGTAATAGTCCACGAAACGGGTCAGAATTGGCCAAAATTGTGAGTGTTGGAGTCTGACACGTAAGCGCACCCCGGGGTTCGTTAATCATGAAAATCACTCTGAGACCCGAAAACAGTGAGTAATAGTCCATGAAATGGGTCAGAATCGGCCAAAATTTTGAGTGTTGATGACCAAGATGTAATCGCACACTCGGGTCACCACCTATGGAAATCGCTTCGGGACCTCGAAACGGTGAGTAATAGTCCACCAAACTGGCAAGAATCAGCCAAAACTGTGAGTGTTGATGTCCAACACGTAAACGCACCACGGGGTTCGTAAATCATGCAAAATCACTCCAGAACCCCAAAACCGTGAGTAATAGTTCATGAAACGGGCCAGAATCGGCCAAAACTGCGATTGTTGATGACCAACACGTCAGCGCACCTTGGGGTTCAACAACTATGGAAATCGCTTTGGGACCCCAAAAACAGTGAGTAATAGTCCACGAAATGGGCAAGAATCGACAAAAACCGCAAATGTTAACGACCGACATGAAAACGCCTCCCGGGGTTCGTAAATCATGGAAATCACTCCGGGACCCCAAAATGGTGATTAATAGTCAACGAAATGTGCCAGAATCAGCCAAAATTGTGAGTGTTCATGACCAACACGTAAACGCACCCCGGGGTTCGTCAATCGTGGAAATCACTTTGGTAACCCAAAAATGAGTAATAGTCCAAGAAACGGGCCAGAACCGGCCCAAACTATGAGTCTTGACGACCAACACATAAGCACACCTTGGGGTTCGACAACCATGGAAATCACTTTGGGACCCCAAATGGTAGTAATAGTCCATGAAAGAGCCTAGAATCGGCCAAATCTAGGATTATTAATGAACGATACATAAACGCACCACGAGGTTCGTCAATCATGGAAATCACCCAGGGACCCCAAATGAGTGAGTAATAGTCCATGAAACGGGCCAGAATCAGCCAAAACTGTGATTGTTGATGACCGACACGTAGCCGAACCTTGTGGTTCAACAACCATGGAAATTGTGTTGGGACGCCAAAACGGCGAGTAATAGTCCACGAAACGGGTCAAAATCGACAAAAAACACGAATGTTGATGACGGACACGTAAACGCACCCCTGGGTTCGTCAATCATGGAAATCACTCCGGGACCCCAAAATAGTGAGTAGTACTCCACGAAACGGGCCAGAATCGGCCAAAACTGCGAGTGTTGATGACCGACACGGAAGTGCACACTTAGTTCTACAACGATGGAAATCACTTTGGGACCGCAAAACGGTGAGTAATAGTCCACGAAACGGGTCAGAATTGGCCAAAACTATGAGTCTTGATGTCCGACACTTTAACGCACACCGGGGTTTGTTAATCGTGAAAATCACTTCGGGACCCCAAAACACTAAGTAATAGTCCAAGAAACGGGTCAGAATCGGCCAAAATTGCGAGTGTTGAAGACCAAGATATAATCGCACACTCGGGTCACCACCTATGGAAATCGCTTTGGGACCCAAAAACGGTGAGTAATAGCTCAGGAAACGGGCAAGAATCAGCCAAAACTGTGAGTGTTGATGTCCGACACGTAAACGCACGCTGGGGTTCGTTAATCGTGGAAATCACTCCGCAACCCCAAAACAGTTGGCAATTGTTCATGAAACGGGCCAGAATCGGCCAAACCTGCGATTGTTGATGACCGACACGTAAGCGCACCTCGGGGTTCAACAACTATGGAAATCGCTTTGGGACCCCAAAAACAGTGAGTAATAGTCCACGAAACGGGCCAGAATTGACAATAACCACGAGTGTTGATGATCGACATGAAAACGCATCTCGGGGTTTGTCAATCGTGGAAATCTCTCCGGGACCACAAAACAGTGATTAATAGCCAACGAAATGGGCCAGGATCGGCCAAAATTGTGAGTGTTGATGACCGACACGTAAACGCACCCCTGGTTCGTCAATCGTGGAAATCACTTCGGTAAACTAAAACTGAGTAATTATCCAAGAAACGGGACACAACCGGCCCAAACTACGAGTCTTGAGGACCAACACGTAAGCACAACTTGGGGTTCGACAACCATGGCAATCGCTTTGGGGCCCCAAACGGTGAGTAATAGTCCATGAAAGAGCCCAGAATCGGCCAAATCTCGGATTACTGATGAACAATACATAAACGCACCCTGGGGTTCGTCAATCATGGAAATCTCTCAGGGACCCCAAATCAGTGAGTAATAGTCCATGAAACGGGCCAGAATCGGCAAAACTGCAAGTGTTGATGACCGACACAAAAACACATCCTGGTGTTCATAAATCATGGAAATCTTTGCGGGACACCAAAACTGAGTAATAGTCCATGAAACGGGCCAGAATCGGCCAAAACTGTGATTGTTGATGACCGACACGTAACTGCACCTTGGGGTTCAACAACCATGGAAATCGTTTTGGGGCGCCAAAATGGTGAGTAATAGTCCACGAAACGGGAAAGAATCGACAAAAACCGTGAATGTTGATGACCGGCCAGTAAATGCACCCCTGTGTTCGTCAATCATGGAAATCACTCCGGGACCCCGAAACAGTGAGTAGTACTCCACGAAATGGGCCAGAATCGGCCAAAACTGCGAGTGTTGATGACCGACACGTAAGCGCACACTTGATTCAACAATGCTGGAAATCACTTCGGGACCGCAAAACGGTGAATAATAGTCCACGAAATGGGTCAGAATTGGCTAAAACTATGAGTCTTGATGTCCGACACTTAAACGCACCCCGGGGTTTGTTAATCGTGAAAATCACTCCGGGACCCCAAAACAGTGAGTAATAGTCCACGAAATGGGTCAGAGTCTGCCAAAATTGCGAGTGTTGATGACCAAGATGTAATCGCACACTCGGGTCACCACCTATGAAAATCGCTTTCGGACCCCAAAACGGTGAGTAATAGTCCACAAAATGGGCAAGAATCAGCCAAAACTGTTAGTGTTGATGTCCGACACGTAAACGCACGCTGGGGTTCGTTAATCGTGGAAATCACTCCGCAACCCCAAAAGTGTGAGTAATTGTTCATGAAACGGGCCAGAATCGGCGAAAACTGCGATTGTTGATGACCGACATGTAAGCGCACCTCGGGGTTCAACAACTATGGAAATCGCTTTGGGACCCCAAAAGCAGTGAGTAATAGTCCAGGAAACGGGCCAGAATTGACAAAAACCGCGAGTGTTGATGATCGACACGAAAACGCATCTCAGGGTTTGTCAATCGTGGAAATCTCTCCGGGACCCCCAAACAGTGATTAATAGCCAACGAAATGGGCCAGGATCGGCCAAAATTGTGAGTGTTGATGACCGACACGTAAATGCACCGCGGCGTTCGTCAATTGTGGAAATCACTTCGGTAACATAAAACTGAGTAACAGTCCAAGAAACGGGCCAGAACCGGCCCAAACTGCGAGTCTGGAGGACCAACACGTAAGCACAACTTGGGGTTCGACAACCATGGAAATCGCTTTGGGACCCCAAACGGTGAGTAATAGTCCATGAAAGAGCCCAGAATCAGCCAAATCTAGGATTACTGATGAACAATACATAAACGCACCCCGGGGTTCGTCAATCATGGAAATCTCTCAGGGACCCCAAGTCAGTGAGTAATAGTCCATGACATGGGCCAGAATCGGCAAAACTGCAAGTGTTGATGACCGACACAAAAACACACCCTGGTGTTCGTCAATCATGGAAATCTTTGCGGGACACGAAAACTGAGTAATAGTCCATGAAACGGGCCAGAATTGGCCAAAACTGTGATTGTTGATGACCGACACGTAACCGCACCTTGGGGTTCAACAACCATGGAAATTGTTTTGGTGCGCCAAAATGGTGAGTAATAGTCCACGGAACGGCTAAGAATCGACAAAAACCATGAATGTTAATGACCGACACGTAAATGCACCCCGGGGTTCGTCAATCATGGAAATCACTCCGGGACCCCAAAACAGTGAGTAGTACTCCACGAGACGGGCCAGAATCGGCCAAAACTACGAGTGTTGATGACCGACACTTAAGCGCACACTTGGTTCAACAACGATGGAAATCACTCCGGGACCCCAAAACAGTGAGTAATAGTCCACGAAACGGGTCAGAGTCGGCCAAAATTGCGAGTGTTGATGACCAAGATGTAATCGCACACTCGGGTCACCACCTATGGAAATCGCTTTGGGACCCCAAAACAGTGAGTAATAGTCCACGAAACGGGCAAGAATCAGCCAAAACTGTGAGTGTTGATGTCCAACACGTAAACGCACGCTGGGGTTCGTTAATCATGGAAATCACTCCGCAACCCCAAAAAGTGAGTAGTTCATGAAACGGGCTAGAATCGGCCAAAACTGCGATTGTTGATGACCGACACGTAAGCACACCTCGGGGATCAACAACTATGGAAATCGCTTTGGAACCCCAAAAACTGTGAGCAATAGTCCACGAAACGGGCCAGAATTGACAAAAACCACGAGTGTTGATGATCGACACGAAAACGCATCTCGGGGTTCGTCAATCGTGGAAATCTCTCCGGGACTCCAAAATAGTGATTAATAGCCAACGAAATGGGCCAGGATCGGCCAAAATTGTGAGTGTTGATGACCGACACGTAAACGCACCCCGGGGTTCATCAATTGTGGAAATCACTTCGGTAACATAATACTGAGTAATAGTCCAAGAAACGGGCTAGAACCGACCCAAACTGCGGGTCTTGACGACCAACACGTAAGCACACTTTGGGGATCGACAATCATGGAAATCGCTTTGGGACCCCAAACGGTGAGTAACAGTCCATGAAAGAGCCCAGAATCGGCCAAATCTACTATTATTTATGAACGATACATAAACGCACCCCGGGGTTCATCAATCATGGAAATCACTCAGGGACCCAAAATCAGTGAGTAATAGTCCATGAAACGGGCTAGAATCGGCAAAACTACAAGTGTTGATGACCGACACATGAACACATCCCGGCGTTCGTCAATCGTGGAAATCACTATGGGACACCAAAACAGAGTAATAGTCCATGAAACGGGCCAGAATCGGCCAAATTTGTCATTGTTGATGACCGACACGTAAGCGCACCTTGGGGTTCAACAACCATGGAAATCGTTTTGGGACGCCAAAACATTGAGTAATAGTCCACGAAACGCGTCAGAATCGACAAAAAATACGAATGTTGATGGCGGACACGTAAATGCATCCCGGGGTTCGTCAATCAGGGAAATCACTCCGGGACCCCAAAACTATGAGTAGTAGTCAACGAAACGGGCCAGAATCGGCGAAAATCACGAGTGTTGATGACCGACTCGTAAGCGCACACTGGGGTTCAACAACTATGGAAATCGCTTCGGGACCGCAAAACGGTGAGTAATAGTCCACGAAACGGGTCAGAATTGGCCAAAATTGTGAGTGTTGAAGTCTGACACGTAAGCGCACCCCGGGGTTCGTTAATCATGAAAATCACTCTGGGACCCGAAAACAATGAGTAATAGTCCATGAAATGGGTCAGAATCGGCCAAAGTTTTGAGTGTTGATGACCAAGATGTAATCGCACACTCGGGTCACCACCTATGGAAATCGCTTCGGGACACCAAAACGGAGAGTAATAGACCACGAAACTGGCAAGAATTGACCAAAACTGTGAGTGTTGATGTCCGACATGTAAACGCACCACGGGTTCGTAAATCGTGCAAATCACTCCGAAACCCCAAAACCGTGAGTAATAGTTCATGAAACGGGCCAGAATCGGCCAAATCTGCAATTGTTGATGAGCGACACATTAGCGCACCTTGGGGTTCAACAACTATGGAAATCGCTTTGGGACCCCAAAAACAGTGAGTAATAGTCCACGAAACGGGCAACAATTGAAAAAAACCGCGAATGAAAATGACCGACACGAAAACGCATCCCAGGGTTCGTAAATCGTGGAAATCACTCCGGGACCCCAAAACGGTGATTAATAGTCAACGAAATGTGCCAGAATCAGCAAAAATTGTGAGTGTTCATGACCAACACGTAAACGCACCCCGGGGTTCGTCAATCGTGGAAATCACTTCGGTAACCCAAAAATGAGTAATAGTCCAAGAAACGGGCCAGACCCGGCCCAAATTGTGAGTCTTGACGACCAACACATAAGCACACCTTGGGGTTCGACAACCATGGAAATCGCTTTGGGACCCCAAATGGTGAGTAATAGTCCATGAAAGAGCCTAGAATCGGCCAAATCTAGGATTATTGATGAACGATATATAAACGCACCACGAGTTCGTCAATCATGGAAATCACCCAGGGACCCCAAATGACTGAGTAATAGTCCATGAAACGGCCAGAATCGGCAAAACTGCAAGTGTTGATGACCGACACATAAACACACCCTGGTGTTCGTCAATCATGGAAATCACTACGGGACTCCAAAACCGAGTAATAGTCCATGAAACGGGCCAAAATCGGCCAAAACTGTGATTGTTCATGACCGACACGTAAGCGCACTTTGCGGATCAACAACCATGGAAATCGTTTTGGGACACCAAAACGGTGAGTAATAGTCCACGAAACGGGTCAGAATCGACAACAACCGTGAATGTTGATGATCGACACGTAAACGCATCCCGGGGTTCGTCAATCGTGGAAATCACTTTGGTAACCCAAAACTGAGTAATAGTCCAAGAAACGGGCTAGAACCGGCCCAAACTGCGAGTCTTGACGACCAACACGTCAGCACACTTTGGGGTTCGACAATCATGAAATCGCTTTGGGACCCCAAACGGAGAGTAACAGTCCATGAAAGAGCCCAAAATCGGCCAAATCTACTATTATTGATGTACGATACATAAACGCACCCCGGGGTTCGTCAATCATGGAAATCACTAAGGGACCCAAGATTAGTAAGTAATAGTCCATGAAACAGGCTAGAATCGGCAAAACTGCAAGTGTTGATGACCGACACATGAACACATCCCGGCGTTCGTCAATCGTGGAAATCACTGTGGGACACCAAAACAGAGTAATAGTCCATGAAACGGGCCAGAATCGGCCAAAACTGTCATTGTTGATGACCGACACGTAAGCGCACCTTGGGGTTCAACAACCATGGAAATCATTTTGGGATGCCAAAACGGTGAGTAATAGTCCACGAAACGCGTCAGAATCGACAAAAACCGCGAATGTTGATGACCGACACGTAAACGCATCCCGGGGTTCGTCAATCAGGGAAATCACTCCGGGACCCCAAAACTATGAGTAGTAGTCAACGAAAAGGGGAAGAATTGGCCAAAATCACAAGTGTTGATGACCGACTCGTAAGTGCACACTGGGGTTCAACAACTATGGAAATCGCTTCGGGACCGCAAAACGGTGAGTAATAGTCCACGAAACGGATCAAAATTGGCCAAAATTGTGAGTGTTGAAGTCTGACATGTAAGCGCACCCCGCGGTTCGTTAATCGTGAAAATCACTCTGAGACCCGAAAACAGTGAGTAATAGTCCATGAAATGGGTCAGAATCGGCCAAAATTTTGAGTGTTGATGACCAAGATGTAATCGCACACTCGGGTCACCACCTATGGGAATCGCTTTGGGACCCCGAAACAGTGAGTAATAGTCCACAAAACTGGCAAGAATCGGCCAAAACTGTGAGTGTTGATGTCCAACACGTAAACGCACCACGGGGTTTGTAAATCGTGCAAATCACTCTGGAACCCCAAAACCGTGAGTAATAGTTCATGAAACGGGCCAGAATCGGCCAAAACTGTGATTGTTGATGACCAACACGTCAGCGCACCATGGGGTTCAACAACTATGGAAATCGCTTTGGGACCCCAAAAACAGTGAGTAATAGTCCACGAAATGGGCAAGAATCGACAAAAACCGCAAATGTTAACGACCGACACGAAAACGCCTCCCGGGGTTCGTAAATCGTGGACATCACTCCGGGACCCCCAAACGGTGATTAATAGTCAACGAAATGTGCCAGAATCAGCCAAAATTGTGAGTATTCATGACCAACACGTAAACGCACCCCGGGGTTTGTCAATCGTGGAAATCACTTCGGTAACCCAAAAATGAGTAATAGTCCAAGAAACGGTGTCGGGGAGGCTGATCCACCAACATCTATGGGGACGGAGCCCCTTTCAGTTCGGAGGGGGGGGCGGAGGTCGCACAAAGAGCGGATCGAGGCGGGACACGCGAGCGGTTTTTAACCAGCTTCGGGCCGCACGGATGCGTAAAACCCTAGTGCTGCTTGTTTGTGTATATTCAATCCTTGCTCAGGAGCGATGGACGCTATCAGACTGAGCGTGTGAGTGTCTCTGGTGTTTCGAATGATCCGAACTGGCTGAACCCCTCCGACCCTCTTCTACGTTGCCTTGGGGCCTCCTTTTATACTTTCAAGGGGTCACCGACAGGGGGCAACGTAGACTAGAAGGGTAAAAATGGAAAAGGATGCGGTAGGTGCAGCTACCGCTATTGTGGACACAGTGCACCCTACCTAACTCTGAAGGCAGGGGACGAGGTCATTAAATGCCTGTCTGAGTTGCCTAAACAGTGCAAAAAGTGACCGTTAGGAGCGCCACTGTTTGCCACGATGTACTTCTCTTCATCTCTGCTTGCCACCGCGCACCCCTAGCTGCACAGCCTCCTGTCACGTGTGCTTGGGGGAGTCCTAGAGCGACACGTTAGCAGGTGTGCTGGAGCGCGGGCACGAAGTGGGGGTTTCCCGCGGAAAGCTCCTTGCCGTGGTCGTCGTCTTGTCGTGTTTGGGAGCTTGTCGCTCACCGGGCCTTGCCGGGACGCAGGGCGCGTCGCGGCAAGCTTTCTTGGTATGGCTTGAGTGGCCATCCCGGCAAGCTCCTCTTGCCAGGGTCTTGTCTCTTCCCGGCAAGATCCTCTTGCCGGGTCCTGGGTTGGCCTTCCCGGCAAGCTCCTCTTGCCGGGGCCTTGGTTGGCCTTCCCGGCGAGCTCCTCTTGCCGGGGCCTTGGTTTGAGTACTTTGTTCTTGAATGGTCTTCAAGGGAACCACGGAGGGTCTTGGCGGTCACCCGGCAAGCCTTGCCGCGGGGCGCTGCAACTGCCCGTGCACGAGTTCGGGATACTAGGGTACCCCTACTCTAGTACACCGACAGGAGCCCCCGGGCCTGGGCCATACACGGTGCCGAGCGCTGTTGGGCCAGGCCCAAAACAGTGCCCGGGCACGCGCCGCCTAGGTCACGCCGCATATCTCTCCGCTCCCACCGCGCACGCCCAGAACGGCACGCGTCAAACACGGCGTCGTGGGAGAGATCGTGGGAGGTTGTTTATTTGGAAGGCCGAAATGTCCGCCCCCTCCTCCTTATAAGCAGGGGAAACAGGGGTATTTCCCCTATCGTCATCATTCGCTGCTGCAATCTCAGAAACCTCCGCCGCCCTTCTCCGTTTCCAAAGTCGAAAGAGAGCAGCGCTCCGCTCCCGTCGCCGCCGCCACTACCAGCGCCGTCGATCTCCCCCACCGCCTCCGCCATGGCTCCGAAGCCCGGAAAGGGGAAAGCCGCGAAAGCTATGAAGTCGACCGAAGCGCAGCGGCTTGAGGCGCTGCGGAAAGAGCGGGCCACCTTCCTCCCTGAACTCTCCGCAAAGGATCTGAGGGAGTGGTACTATGTCTTCTGGTCGACGGAGACACGGGCGCATCCGCGCACAAAGGTACTCTCCGCCATCACCTTGCAAGAAGCTCCAGTTGGCGGGTACCCTTTCTTTGCCGTGTTCTTCTACTGCGGGCTCTGCCCGCCATTCTCTGATTTCTTCTGTGATATCATGAACACCTACGGGCTCCACCTCCTTGATTTTACCCCCAACGCCGTCTTGACCATGGCAGTTTTTGCCCATCTATGCAAAACCTTTGTCGGAGTCCACCCCAACGTAGCTCTCTTCCGCCATTTTTTTATGCCCCATGTCGAGAGAGGGGAAACCCTTGCCGGGGGGATCGCCTGGATCTCGCGAGCCGGCAAGAAGGAGACCTATCTGGAAGGCGAGCTCCGCAGCAAGTGGGATGAGTGGAGAGCAAACTGGTGCTGGGTTGTAGAGGAGAACCCGCAGCCGTTCACCGCCCTGCGCCAAGCTCCAGCAGTGCGAGGCAATGATTGGAGCGCTCTGTCCATGGACGACGACAAGTTGAAGATCGCCACCAACCGGATCTTGCGCCTCAGGCTTGCCGGGTTGACTGTAGGAGCTGTCGGCGCAGATTTCCTCCGCCGCCGCATCGCCCCTCTGCAGGCGAAGGGGAGACCCGCCTGGGAATTTGGAGGCCCAGCAGACATCATGAGGTTGCGCCCAGGCCTCAACTTCAATTTCACCGTCATAGAATTGGACGGGATACTTAAGGAAATATTCAAGCACGACCCGCAGCATCCCGAGTGGTTCAGGTTGCCGACAGGCGTTGTGCCTCTGTGTAACAACTCCTATGTGACCGCATCTGCGCAATGATGCCGTTTTGTGATTCGCACGGGATTGCTCCAACTTGGCAAGAGCCCGCCGGCGACGTCGTGCAGCAGTTCTTCGACAGCCTAGTGGAGGTGGCGGTCAATGCTGACGAGAAGAAGCTCCTCACCCGCGACACCACTGATCAAGAGATGGAGCACATCGCCACCAGGGCGGAAGAGGCGGCGGCAGCCGCAGCCGCTAGCGAATTTGGGTTCACGGTGGAGGAAGCGGACGCGGCATCGGCGATGAGTCTTGCTGAGCGGGTGTGGCCCGAAGACGAAGAAGAGCTTGCCGCTCCCGACGCTGAGTTGAGCGAGCCCGCCGAGGGTGCGAGCGGCCCGCCGTCTCCAGGGAGCTTGCCGGAAATAGGGCCCGGAACGCAGCCCCCAGTGCAGCCAAGAAGGCGCCTCCATAGGGTCGGGGACGCAGCAGTGCGGCAAGCTGGTCAATAGCCGCAGCGTCGCACGACGCGCTCCGCTGCGGCAAGTACGGTTGCCGCGGGTGCGCCTCCCGCCGCAGTGGCAACTGGGGCGGGGTCATCTCGGGCTGGCGCCGCAGTCCCCGCCAAGCAGCCAAGGGATCCCACCCCTCCACCTCGTTGCGCCGGAAGTGGGCCGAACTTCGACCTCTCCGCGCTCAGCTCCGACGAGGAGGAAGAAGAAGATGAGTAAGATTCCCTTGCTTGTTCTTGTAGTTCTTCAACTTGCTGATCTTGTCTTGCATCGGATCTGATCCACCCTGAGCTCTTCTTTTCAGGACTCTGGCCCAGAGCGCGGCGAAGAGGGCCAAGGCTCAGGTGGTGGTCATCGAGGACGAGCCTACTGCGACGACAGGAGGCGCGCCCGAGACCACCCTGCCGGATCCGGCTGTCACTTCGCAGAGCAGCCCCCAGCGCAGCCCCCAGCGTAAGCATATGGTTTACTTTCTGCTTCTGGGTGCGCGTGGTTGCTCTTTTCCTTTGTTGACATCTGATCACTGGTTTGTTTGTGCAGGAGCAGAACAGCTTCATCAGGAGGGCGTGGTGATCTCCTCCGACTCATCGTCTGCTTCGACTACGCCGCCAAGGGCGGACTCCCCGGCAAGGGAGCGTCCTCCGGTAAGGGAGGAGCCTCCGGCAAGGGAGGAGTCTCTGGCAAGGGACAGCGCTAATGATCCGCCGGTGGTGGAGGTCACGACGGCAGATCCTAGCACAGGTAGTCCTTCTTGCCCGAAACTTTCCTTGTAGTCTTCTACTGATTTCTCTTCTCGGATACTTGTTTGATTCCTCCTTCTCCGGTCGTCAGACCCACCCTCCGCGGATCCGATGGAGACCGAGGCGGGCGGTGAGGAGGACGCGCGCAGCAATACTGATGATGCCGCGGCCACCGAAGAAGGAGCCGGCGCTGACGTGCCCGCCGGCGAAGAGGCCGCCATGGCTGCCGCCGAGGAAGCTGGCGGGGGATCTGGCGATCGCACTGACGGCCCTGAGGCCGCAGGAGCGTCAGGCGCTGCATCGACCGCCGATCCCTCCGCCGCTGCCGCAGCGTCAGGCTCCGAGGAGCCCCAGCCCGGCGCCTATCTGAAGGCTGGCGAGGGCATCTTCATCAAGCTCCCCTGGGCGTCGAGCTCCAGGGCGCCGATGGAAGGAGAAGCTCTGGATGGGGAGGTGCTTGCCTCCGCCGGGTTGTCGATCGTCGACGCGGCGGGAAGCAGCAGCGGCGAGCCTGAGGAGGAGCGGCTGCTACGGAGGCTGCTGGCGCTCTACCGGACCCGCCAAGTCAAGTTGGAGTCCCGGGAAGCGCTTGTCGCGAGGGCGAGCGTGGACATAGAGAAGCGTGCGGAGGAGCTCCGGGGTCTTCGCCAAGAAACTCTCCGGGCCTTGGCGGAGGAGCGGGAGCAGCTTGCTAAGGAGCGGAAGGCCTTCCTCCTCGAGAAGGCCGAAGCTGAAGAGCAGCAGCGGCTCATCGGCGAGAAGCTGTACGCGCGAGAAGGCGAGCTGACTCAGCGGAAAGTGAACCTCGACAGCCACGAGGAGGAGCTTGCCGCGCGCGAACGGGCACTTGGCGGGTCGCTCCAAGAGGCAAAGGATGCAGCTGCGGCTGCCGAGACCGCCAAGAAGGAATTGGAAGTAAAGGTGGCGCAGCTGGAGGCTGATCTGAAGGTTGGTGGCGAAGAGCTTGCCGCGCTCAAGCTAGAGCGCGAGAAGGACGCCCTTGCCCACGGTGAGCTGCAGGGCCGACTCGCAGAGAGGGGCAAGGAACTGAGCGCCGCCAAGGATTCCAACGCAGATCTGACGCTGAAGCTGGCCACCTTGACGAAGACGTTGGACAGCGCCAGGAAACGGGAGGCAGACTTGAAGAAGGACATCGAGGCCAACGAGGCGCTGCTAGCGAGGGCCGCCGAAACCCAGAATCTTCTCAGAGATACTGTGGAGCTCTGGACGGAGGGCCTCGTGAACATTGCTGCAGTCATCGAAGAGGAGCTGGTGCAATTGGGGGTGGAAGGCTTCGGGTACTCCTCCGACGAGAACCTCCAACCCAGCGCCAAGCTCACTCTGTTCTTCAAAGGCGTGGCAGCGGCACTCCAGCAACTCCGGGAACGGATCCCAAAGCAGTTGGCCGACGAGTCACGCTCGATTTGTGCCGGAGTTCCGGAGAAGGTGCTGGTGAAGGTGGCCTTCCGCAATCCGGGCCTCAACCTCACCAACGTCCTTAAGAGGCTGCCGGCGGACGCTGATCTTCACGCACTTAAGGCCCTCATCGCACCCATTGTGGACAGGGTGAACGAGGTCAAAAGGGTTGACGACGGTCGCGTAGATTAGGCCATCCGTTTTCTTCTTTTCTTGTCGCTGCCAGTCATGTCATGGGAACACTTTATTAGAGGCGCGACAAGTTATTTTTGTAATATAACTCTATTTTAGGCAAAAAATTGCTGTGTTACTTCCTTTACTTGACTCTTGCCTTTGTATGGTTCTGCCCTACACTTTCTAAGGAAACTTGCCGGCGCAGGTACCCTTGCCGCGAGCGCCGAGTGCGGAACTTCAGCAGCCTGCTGGCGGGGTCACTACCGACAAGCAACCTTGTCGTAACTAGTTGCAACTCACTTAAGTTGTTGAGCGGACTCGAAACAAAGTAAGGGCGCTAGCGGCTCACTTAAGTTGCTGAGCGGACTCGAAGCAAGGTAAGGGCGCTAGCAGCTCACTTAAGCTGTTGAGCGGACTCGAAACAAAGTAAAGGCGCAACTAGCTACGAGTTGGTTCCTCCGCGCACAGGTTTTCCATACAAAGCACGGTCGTCCAAGGAAAATAACTCAAAAACTTAAAAAACTGATTGCTTAAGCTTTAGCAACTTAGCTTTTTTGTCGTCTGCTTCCCGGCAAGGAGAAACTTTCTTGAACGGCCTGGTCCACACCATTATCTTCTCCTTCCCCCCCTCCCCGGTAAACCTTGTGGGCGATGGAACCTTCTTCTTTTGAGAAAGAAACAGAGAAATAAAGTAATGATATGGAGCCTTGGGCTCGTTATTGCTTACCGGGGTCTAGTGCTGCACAAAATGTCAGATAACATATGCGAAAAAGGATTATAGCATAAAAAACTGACAAGATGTGCGGGGCACATGAGCTTTACTGGTGCACGGGGTCTGCGCCCGGCTTTGTACAAAGGATTACATGCAACAGCGGCAATACTTGTACAAAAGGTGGTTGCCAGAAAAGCTTCCGGCAACCGCGCCTACGGGTAAAACTTACGAAGATGTTCAATGTTCCAGGAGTTGCTCACCGGAATGCCATCTTCGGTCTCAAGGCGGACAGCGCCGGGCCTAGTGACTCGTTTCACCCGATAAGGGCCTTCCCACTTTGGCGTCAACTTGTTGGAATTCTTGGCGGACTGAACACGCCGAAGAACAAGGTCGCCTTCCTCGAACCTCCTGGCTTTAACTTTGCGGCTATGGTAGCGACACAAAGCTTGCTGGTAGCGAGCGGCTCGCACAGCAGCCTGGAGACGGTCTTCCTCAACGAGCAGCGCGTCAACTTGTCGCAGCTGCTCTTGCTCGAGCTCATCATAAGCGAGCACTCGAGGCGACCCGTAAACGAGTTCCGTGGGGAGAACTGCCTCCGCTCCGTAGACTAGAGCGAAGGGTGTCTGGCCAGTGGCTCGATTTGGCGTCGTCCTGATCGACCAAAGAACCACCGACAGCTGCTCGATCCAGTTTCTTCCGCACTTGTGCAGCCTGTCGAAAGTTCTGGTCTTGAGGCCTTGGAGCCCTTCAGCATTTGTTCTCTCCGCTTGACCGTTGCTTCTCGGATGAGCAACAGAAGCGAAGCAGACCTTGGCGCCAAGATCTTGGACGTACTGCATGAAGGTGCGGCTCGTAAATTGCGTGCCGTTGTCGGTGATGATCCTGTAAGGGATCCCGAAACGGCAAACAATCGACCTGAAGAACTTGACTGCTGACTGTGTTGTCACCTTCGTCACTGGTTCCACTTCCGGCCACTTTGTGAACTTGTCGATTGCAACGTACAAGAACTCAAAGCCCCCGACATCTCGAGGGAAGGGGCCGAGGATGTCGAGCCCCCAGACCGAAAATGGCCAGGATAAAGGGATCGTCTGGAGAGCTTGAGCTGGCTGGTGTATCTGTTTGGAATGGAACTGGCATGCTTCACACTTGGTTACTTGTGCAGTTGCATCCTGGAGGGCTGTCGGCCAGAAGAAGCCTTGTCGGAATGCTTTGCCGACAAGTGCTCTTGCGCCAATGTGGTGACCACATATGCCTCCATGTATCTCTGCCAACAGCTGTTGTCCATCTTCCCGGCGAATACACTTCAATTTCACACCGTTGAGTCTTATTCTATACAGTGTGTTGTCGACAAACTTGTACATACTTGACTGCCGGGCTACTCTTTCAGCTTCTTCTTGCTCTTCGGGAAGCTCTCCTGTCTGAAGGAAACGGACAATCTGCTGCGCCCATGCTGGAGCTTGTGGCTCGACAACAAGGACTAAAGGCATATCTGTTGTTGCGGGAACATCCGCTTCTACGGCAAGAACCTGTGGTTCGGCCGCAGCGTGACATTCCCCGGCAAGCTTGCCGGAGCAAAACTTGTCGGGAGCATTTGCTTCAACGGAACAAACCAAGAGGTTCACCGGAGCAGACTGCTCCTCAGCACTCTTGGCGTCGATCTTGGGGACCTTCTTGGCGGCGGCTTCGGGAAGCTCTGCCGGAAAGTAGTCACAAGAAACCAACTTCCTCTTCTTATTCTGTCCAGTGGATGGTGTCACGGATGGTTGAGTCAGCTTGAGCACAAAGATCCCTGGTTCCACAGGCAACTTTAGTGCTGCGCACTTTGACAGGCCATCAGCAATATCATTTTGAGCTCGTGGAACGTGTTCCATTTGCAGGCCGTCAAAGTGTGCTTCTAGCTTTCTCGCTTCATCAACATAAGCTTCCATCAATGGACTCTGGTAGTTCTTGTTCACTTGGCGGACGACAAGCTGTGAGTCACCCCTTACAATGAGTTTCTTGATCCCAAGGTCGGCTGCGAATCTGAGGCCGGCAAGCAAACCCTCATACTCTGCAGTATTGTTCATTGCTTGCTCCTTGGGAAAGTGCATCTGGACTACGTACTTGAGGTGCTCTCCGGTGGGTGCGATAAGCAGCATGCCAGCACCGGGGCCTTGCAGCGAGAAGGCACCATCAAAGTACATCAGCCACTCTTTGCTTGTCTCCTTGACGGGGATGCTCGTCTCTGGAATTTCTTCGTCTAGGGTTGGCGTCCACTCTGCTATGAACTCTGCCAATGCCCTGCTTTGGATCGTTGTAGTGCTCTCAAACTTGAGGCCAAAGCTTGACAGTTCCAAAGCCCACTCGACAATCCTGCCTGTTGCTTCTGGATTCTGCAGTATCCTCTTCAGCGGAAAGCGAGTGACAACTGTTATCTCATGTGCCTGGAAGTAATGGCGCAGCTTTCTCGAGGCCATGAGAAGGCCGAAAAGTAATTTTTGCACACCAGAGTACCTCGACCTAGCCCCCTGGAGAAGGGAGCTGACAAAGTAAACTGGGTGCTGCACCATCTTCTTCTGCACCTCCTTGCACGTCTGCGTAGACTCAACTTTGTCGGGACCAGAGCTTGTTGGAGAAGCCCCCTGCTTGTCGCTGGATTCACTTGTCGTGGTCGTTGGCTCATCATCCGCCTCCCTCTCCGCTACTAACGCAGCACTAACCACTTGATTGGTTGCTGCTAGGTACAGCAGCAACTTTTCTTGTGGCTTAGGTGCGACAAGTATTGGAGTGGAGGACATGTACCTCTTCAAGTCCTGCAGCGCGGCCTCCGCTTCCGGAGTCCATTTCATTGGACCTGCCTTTTTCAATATTTTGAAAAACGGCAGGGCGCGCTCAGCAGACTTAGAGATAAACCTGCTGAGAGCAGCCACGCAACCGGCAAGCCTTCGCACATCCTTGACGCGCTTCGGTGCTTCAATCTGCTCGATGGCCTTGATCTTGTCGGGGTTGGCTTCAATTCCCCGCTGAGACACAAAGAAACCGAGAAGCTTGCCGGAAGGGACTCCAAACACTCACTTCTCAGGGTTGAGCTTGAGGTTGATCCTGCGCAGATTTGCAAAAGTTTCTTCTAAATCTTGGATCAGGGTAGCATTGTCCTTGCTCTTGACCACTATATCATCCATGTAGGCTTCCACATTTCTCTGTATTTGTGGCTCAAAAGCGACATGGACTACCCTTGCAAATGTTGAACCAGCATTCTTCAACCCAAAGGGCATCCGTACAAAACAGTATGTGCCGCAAGGGGTGATAAATGCGGTTTTTTCCTCATCCTCTTCTGCCATGAAGATTTGATGATATCCTGAATATGCATCAAGAAATGAAAGCAAATCACATCCAGCTGTGGAGTCAACAATCTGGTCAATGCGCGGCAAGGGAAATGGATCTTTGGGACAAGCTTTATTGACATCAGTGAAGTCTATACAAAGCCTCCATTTCCCGTTCGCCTTGCGCACGACTACAAGATTGGCCAACCACGTGGGATGGAGCACTCCTCTGACAAGGCCTGCTGCTTCCAATTTCCTGATCTCTTCTGCAATGAACTCTTGGCGCTCCACTGCTTGTTTCCTGACTCTCTGCTTGACGGGCCGCGCATGAGGACAGACGGCTAGGTGGTGCTCAATTACTTTCCTGGGAACACCAGGGATGTCAGACGGTTGCCATGCAAACACGTCGACATTCGCCCGCAGGAAAGCAATGAGCGCGCTTTCCTATTTGGAGTCAAGCGTGGCACTGATGGTGAAGGTACCACCAGTGCCATCCTCCTTGGCAGACACCTTCTTCATCTCAGGTGGAGCTGCTATTGCCTTCTTACACTTGCCGGTGGGGCTCGATGGTGCATCCTCGATAGTAGCGCAGCACTCCGAAGAGGTGCGCTTGCCGGAGTGGGCATCAGAGCTCTTGCCGGGCTTGGTCGCGGTAGCGCAGCACTCCGAAGAGGTGCACTTGCCGGACTTGGTCTTCTTCTTCCCCCCGGGAGCTTCAGCGGCAAGTGTGTTGTGATCAGCTGCGGCTGCTGCTTCCCGGTAGATCTTGTCGGCGCAGATAAGGGCATCCTTCTTGTCGCCGGGGACAGAGATGACACTTATCGGGCCTGGCATCTTGAGCACGTTGTATGCATAGTGAGAGGCTGCCATAAACTTGGCGAGCGCTGGACGACCAAGGATCCCATTGTAGGGCAATGGAAGATCGGCAACGTCAAATGTGACCCTCTCAGTTCTGAAATTCAGCTCGCTACCAAATGTGACCGGCAGCGTGATCTTTCCCTTCGGCTTGCTTCTTCCCGGGCTGATTCCTTGGAATGTGCCGGTCTCCTCGAGCTCGCTGTCAGGGATCTGGAGTTTCTGGAGGACCGCGGAGGAGATCAGATTCAAGCCGGCCTCACTGTCAACTAGCATCTTCGTGACTTTGAGGTTGCGGATAGTTGGTGAAACCAACATCGGCAAGCACCCGACCGCAGTTACGTGATCAGGGTGATCCTCAATGTCGAAGATGATAGGCGTGCTGGACCATTTCAGAGCCTTGCGTGACTCTACGGATGGTTCCGCTGCATTAACCTCCCGCATCCACTGCTTGAGTTGGCGGTGCGAAGTATGCAGAGAAGCACCACCGTCAATGCATAGGACCTCTGTGGCCTTCTGAAATTCCTGCTCATCGGCCTCATCATCATCCACGTCTTCATCATCGTTGCTATCTTCATCCTTGTCACGGCCACGGGGAGGCCTATCTCCTTGCCGCTGCTTGGCCTTGCCGCGGCGTCCTCCCCGGCCGGGACGTTTCTTGCCGGATCCACCAGTTCCTTCCTGGGCCTTCTCCCTGTCGCGCCGTTCGTACTCAGCTTTCTGTTGCTCAACAAGCTGTTCGACTTTCTTGCAGTTCTGGAGATCGTGACCCTTGGTGCGGTGAATCTTGCAATACTGCTTGCCGGAGCTGTCCTGCTTGTTAGCGGCCGCCACAGGCTGGGCCTCCTTGTCAGAGCCACCAGCTTTAGCTTCCTTGGCGCCACCTCCGTTGCCGGTCTGCTCGACAACTAGCACTTCCTTGCCCTTTTTCCTTCTGTTGTTCCGCCGCAGGCCTTTCTTTGCCGGGGCGGTATCCTCACTGTCAGATCCTCCTGCTCCTGTATCCTCTCCGGGGAGCCTGCTCCCTTCTTCAGCGCGTGCACACTTGTCAGCCAGGGCGTAAACCTCGCTGACGTCTCTGATCTTATGCATCACCATCTCCTCCCTCATCCTTCGGTTTCGCACGTTCTGATGGAACGCGCTGATGATCGCGGCGGGGTGGACGTCTGGGATGTTGTGCTGCACACGGCTGAATCTCTGAATGTACTTGCGCAGTGGTTCTCCTTCCTTCTGGGCGAGCAGATGAAGATCACTCTCTTGGCCATGTGGCTTGTGG
The DNA here is from genome assembly GCF_002162155.2 of Triticum dicoccoides. NCBI lineage: Eukaryota > Viridiplantae > Streptophyta > Magnoliopsida > Poales > Poaceae > Triticum > Triticum dicoccoides. The sequence goes on from NC_041387.1 coordinate 677,649,360, forward strand.
CCGCCTGTAAAGGCGCCGACAAACTGATGGCATAAATCTGCCCAAGAGGAGATGGAATTGTCCGGCAAGTGCATGAGCCAGGACCTGACGTTGGGCTTGAGTACCAGCGGGAAGTAGTTGGCAAGGATCTTGTCGTCCCGTCCCCCAGCAGCCTACACCACGATGGTGTAGATGCTGAGAAACTCCGACGAATGCGTCTTGCCGTCGTACTTCTCTGGTACATCTGGTTTGAAGTTCTTTGTACTGGGCCACTGCACTTGCCGCAGCTCACGGGTGAACGCAGGACAACCTACCGCGTACGGTAGATCGCCCGGTTCCCCTGGCGCATGCATGTCAACAGAGGGCCCAAAACGCTTGTTGGATTGACGTCGCGCTTCTCTTCGGCGCTCGATGCGAGTTCGAGCGTCTTCTTGTTGTCGTTCATGGAGAACTTGGCGCTGGTCGCGACGAGCTCGTGGGTCCGACGACGCGGTGGAGCCGCTGTCGGGGTGGACCCGGCGAGTCGGCGATTTTGGCCTTCATAGTGGAGAGTGCATGGAAGTCGCACCTCCCCGGGTCTTGTTGCCATCGGCTCGCGTCCGGCTGTCCTGCCGCGGCAGTGAGGTACTTGGTTGTCGCGCAGTGTCGCCGTTGGCGAAGCCGATGAGGCTCTGGATAGTGGCCCTCCATTCGTCGGTCTTGTCCGCCGTCGGAGGATAGTCTAGGAGCAGCTGGGCCCGCGCCAAGGCTTCCGCCGGCGTGGTGGGCGGCGGAGGTGAACGGTGCGAGGAGCGGGACATGCTCGGACTCCTAACCAAGTTAGAAGGAGCAGTGTCCCGTCCAGGCGACCGCACCTCGTTGGGGCCAGCATGCTGGTGCGCATGCTGGTCTTGAACGCCACGCGAACCACCAGCTTGATCTTGGGCCAGCGGACGTATGGTGCTGCGAACGCTATGACGCTGCTGGTCCCGCGCCTCCTGAGAGGGACGCGGTGCGCGCATGGACGTTGAGGTCTGTGCCGCCTTGTCCTTGGACTTGGCCGCATTGAGAGCTCCCTCGTCGACGCCCATCCTCCCGCCGGCGTCCACTCCACCACCCGTTTGCTCCGGAGGCGGTGAAAGCGACGCAGATGGAACAGGTGCCTCCGAGTCCTTCTTCTTCGGTGGCATGTCGATGACGACAATGAAGATTTAGCTTGCGTGCACGCCGGATCGGGTTCGCACAATCTCGACGCCCCCCTACCTGGCGCGCCAGAGATGTCGGGGAGGCTGATCCACCAACACCTATGGGGACGGAGCCCCTTTCGGTTCGGAGGGGGGGCGGAGATCGCACAAAGAGCGGATCGAGGAGGGACACACGAGCGGTTTTTACCCAGCTTCGGGCCGCACGGATGCGTAAAACCCTACTGCTGCTTGTTTGTGTATATTCAATCCTTGCTCAGGAGCAATGGACGCTATCAGACTGAGCGTGTGAGTGTCTCTGGTGTTTCGAATGAGCCGAACTGGCCGAACCCCTCCGACCCTCTTCTACGTTGCCCTGGGGCCTCCTTTTATACTTTCAAGAGGTCACCGACAGGGGGCAACGTAGACTAGAAGGGTAAAAATGGAAAAGGATGCGGTAGGTGCAGCTACCGCTACTGTGGACACAGTGCACCCTACCTAACTCTGACGGCAGGGGACAAGGTCATTAAATGGGTGTCTGAGTTGCCTAAACAGTGCAAAAAGTGACCGTTAGGAGCGCCACCGTTTGCCACGATGGTCTTCTCTTCATCTCTGCTTGCCACCGCGCACCCCTAGCTGCACAGCCTCCCGCCACGTGTGCTTGGGGGAGTCCTAGAGCGACACGTTAGCAGGTGTGCTGGAGCGCGGGCACGAAGTGGGGGTTTCCCGCGGCAAGCTCCTTGCCGTGGTCGTCGTCTTGTCGTGTTTGGGAGCTTGTCGCTCACCGGGCCTTGCCGGGACGCAGGGCGCGTCGCGGCAAGCTTTCTTGGTATGCCTTGAGTGGCCTTCCCGGCAAGCTCCTCTTGCCGGGGTCTTGTCTCTTCCCGGCAAGATCCTCTTGCCGGGGCCTGGGTTGGCCTTCCCGGCAAGCTCCTCTTGCCGGGGCCTTGGTTGGCCTTCCCGGCGAGCTCCTCTTTCCGGGGCCTTGGTTTGAGTACTTTGTTCTTGAATGGTCTTCAAGGGAACCACGGAGGGTCGTGGGCGTCACCCGGCAAGCCTTGCCGCGGGGCGCTGCAACTGCCCGTGCACGAGTTCGGGATACAACGGTACCCCTACTCTAGTACTCCGACAAACGGGCCAGAACCGGCCCAAACTATGAGTCTTGACGACCAACACATAAGCACACCTTGGGGTTCGACAACCGTGGAAATCACTTTGGGACCCCAAATGGTGAGTAATAGTCCATGAAAGAGCCTAGAATCGGCCAAATCTAGGATTATTAATGAACGATACATAAACGCACCACGAGGTTCGTCAATCATGGAAATCACCCAGGGACCCCAAATGAGTGAGTAATAGTCCATGAAACAGGCTAGAATCGGCAAAACTGCAAGTGTTGATGACCGACATATGAACACATCCCGGCGTTCGTCAATCGTGGAAATCACCGTGGGACACCAAAACAGAGTAATAGTCCATGAAACGGGCCAGAATCGGCCAAAACTATCATTGTTGATGACCGACACCTAAGCGCACCTTGGGGTTCAACAACCATGGAAATCGTTTTGGGACGCCAGAACGGTGAGTAATAGTCCACGAAACGCGTCAGAATCGACAAAACCCGCGAATGTTGATGACCGACACGTAAACGCATCCCGGGGTTCGTCAATCAGGGAAATCACTCCGGGACGCCAAAACTATGAGTAGTAGTCAACGAAACGGGGAAGAATTGGCCAAAATCACAAGTGTTGATGACCGACTCGTAAGTGCACAGTGGGTTCAACAACTATGGAAATCGCTTCGGGACAGCAAAATGGTGAGTAATAGTCCACGAAACGGGTCAGAATTGGCCAAAATTGTGAGTGTTGGAGTCTGACACGTAAGCGCACCCCGGGGTTCATTAATCATGAAAATCACTCTGAGACCCGAAAACAGTGAGTAATAGTCCATGAAATGGGTCAGAATCGGCCAAAATTTTGAGTGTTGATGACCAAGATGTAATCGCACACTCGGGTCACCACCTATGGAAATCGCTTCGGGACCCCGAAACGGTGAGTAATAGTCCACAAAACTGGCAAGAATCAGCCAAAAATGTGAGTGTTGATGTCCAACACGTAAACGCACCACGGGGTTCGTAAATCGTGCAAATCACTCCGGAACCCCAAAACTGTGAGTAATAGTTCATGAAATGGGCCAGAATCGGCCAAAACAGCGATTGTTGATGACCAACACGTCAGCGCACCTTGGGGTTCAACAACTATGGAAATCGCTTTGGGACCCCAAAAACAGTGAGTAATAGTCCATGAAACGGGCAAGAATCGACAAAAACCGCAAATGTTAACGACCGACACGAAAACGCCTCCCGGGGTTCGTAAATCATGGAAATCACTCCAGGACCCCAAAACGGTGATTAATAGTCAACGAAATGTGCCAGAATCAGCCAAAATTGTGAGTGTTCATGACCAACACGTAAACGCACCCCGGGGTTCGTCAATCGTGGAAATCACTTCGGTAACCCAAAAATGAGTAATAGTCCAAGAAACGGGCCAGAACCGGCCCAAACTATGAGTCTTGACGACCAACACATAAGCACACCTTGGGGTTCGATAACCATGGAAATCACTTTGGGACCCCAAATGGTGAGTAATAGTCCATGAAAGAGCCTAGAATCGGCCAAATCTAGGATTATTAATGAACGATACATAAACGCACCACGAGGTTCGTCAATCATGGAAATCACCCAGGTACCCCAAATGAGTGAGTAATAGCCCATGAAACAGGCTAGAATCGGCAAAACTGCAAGTGTTGATGACCGACACATAAACACACCCCGGTGTTCGTCAATCATGGAAATCACTACAAGACTCCAAAACCGAGTAATAGTCCATGAAACGGGCCAAAATCGGACAAAATTGTGATTGTTCATGACCGACACGTAAGCGCACTTTGCGGTTCAACAACCATGGAAATCATTTTGGGAAACCAAAACGGTGAGTAATACTCCATGAAACGGGTCAGAATCGACAACAACCGTGAATGTTCATGATCGACACGTAAACGCATCCCGGGGTTCGTCAATCGTGGAAATCACTTTGGTAACGCAAAACTGAATAATAGTCCAAGAAACGGGCTTGAACCGGCCCAAACTGCGAGTCTTGACGACCAACACGTAAGCACACTTTGGGGTTCGACAATCATGGAAATCGCTAAGGGACCCAAGATTAGTAAGTAATAGTCCATGAAACAGGCTATAATCGGCAAAACTGCAAGTGTTGATGACCGACACATGAACACATCCTGGCGTTCGTCAATTGTGGAAATCACTGTGGGACACCAAAACAGAGTAATAGTCCATGAAACGGGCCAAAATCGGCCAAAACTGTCATTGTTAATGACCGACACGTAAGCGCACCTTGGGGTTCAACAACCATGGAAATCGTTTTGGGACGCCAAAACGGTGAGTAATAGTCCACGAAACGCGTCAGAATCGACAAAAACCGCGAATGTTGATGACCGACACGTAAACGCATCCCGGGGTTCGTCAATCAGGGAAATCACTCCGGGACCCCAAAACTATGAGTAGTAGTCAACGAAACGGGGAAGAATTGGCCAAAATCACAAGTGTTGATGACCGACTCATAAGTGCACACTGGGGTTCAACAACTATGGAAATCGCTTCGGGACCGCAAAACGGTGAGTAATAGTCCACGAAACGGGTCAGAATTGGCCAAAATTGTGAGTGTTGAAGTCTGACACGTAAGCGCACCCCTCGTTAATCATGAAAATCACTTTGAGACCCGAAAACAGTGAGTAATAGTCCATGAAATGGATCAGAATCGGCCAAAATTTTGAGTGTTGATGACCAAGATGTAATCGCACACTCGGGTCACCACCTATGGAAATCGCTTCGGGACCTCGAAACGGTGAGTAATAGTCCACAAAACTGGCAAGAATCAGCCAAAACTGTGAGTGTTGATGTCCAACACGTAAACGCACCACGGGGTTCGTAAATCGTGCAAATCACTCCGGAACACCAAAACCGTGAGTAATAGTTCATGAAATGGGCCCGAATCGGCCAAAACTGCGATTGTTGATGACCAACACGTCAGCGCACCTTGGGGTTCAACAACTATGGAAATCGCTTTGGGACCCCAAAAAGAGTGAGTAATAGTCCACGAAACAGGCAAGAATCGACAAAAACCGCAAATGTTAACGACCGACACAAAAACGACTCCCGGGGTTTGTAAATCGTGGAAATCACTCTGGGACCCCAAAACGGTGATTAATAGTCAATGAAATGTGCCGGAATCAGTCAAAATTGTGAGTGTTCATGACCAACACGTAAACGCACCCCGGGGTTCGTCAATCGTGGAAATTACTTCGGTAACCCAAAAACGAGTAATAGTCCAAGAAACGGGCCAGAACCGGCCCAAACTATGATTCTTGACGACCAACACATAAGCACACCTTGGGGTTCGACAACCATGGAAATCAGTTTGGGACCCCAAATGGTGAGTAATAGTCCATGAAAGAGCCTAGAATAGGCCAAATCTAGGATTATTAATGAACGATACATAAACGCACCACGAGGTTCGTCAATCATGGAAATCACCCAGGGACCCCAAATGAGTGAGTAATAGTCCATGGAACGGGCCAGAATCTGCAAAACTGCAAGTGTTGGTGACCGACACATTAACACACCCCGGTGTTCGTCAATGATGGAAATCACTACCGGAGTCCAAAACTGAGTAATAGTCCATGAAACGGGCCAAAATCGGGCAAAACTGTGATTGTTGATGACCGACACGTAAGCGCACCTTGCGGTTCAACAACCATGGAAATCGTTTTGGGACGCCAAAACGGCGAGTAATAGTCCATGAAACGGGTCAGAATCGACAACAACCGCAAATGTTGATGATCGACACGTAAACGCATCCCGGGGTTCGTGAATCGTGGAAATTAGTTGGGTAACCCAAAACTGAGTAATAGTCCAAGAAACAGGCTAGAACCGGCCCAAACTGCGAGTCTTGACGACCAACACGTAAGCACACTTTGGGTTTCCAGAATCATGCAAATCGCTTTGGGACCCAAACGGTGAGTAACAGTCCATGAAAGAGCCCAAAATCGTCCAAATCTACTATTATTGATGAACGATATAACTCACCCCGGCGTTCGTCAATCATGGAAATCACTCAGGGACCCAAAATCAGTGAGTAATAGTCCATGAAATGGGCTAGAATCGGCAAAACTGCAAGTGTTGATGACTGCCACATGAACACATCCCGGCGTTCGTCAATCGTGGAAATCACTGTGGGACACCAAAACAGAGTAATAGTCCATGAAATGGGCCAGAATCGGCCAAAACTGTCATTGTTGATGACCGACACGTAAGCGCACCTTGGGGTTCAACAACCATGGAAAATCGTTTTGGGACGCCAAAACGGTGAGTAATAGTCCACGAAACGCGTCAGAATCGACAAAAACCACGAATGGTGATGACCGATACATAAATGCATCCCGGGGTTCGTCAATCAGGGAGATCACTCCGGGACCCCAAAACTATGAGTAGTAGTCACTGAAACGGGCCAGAATCGGCCAAAACTGTGAGTGTTGATGTCCAACACGTAAACGCACCACGGGGTTCATAAATTGTGCAAATCACTCCGGAACCCCAAAACCGTGAGTAATAGTTCATGAAACGGGCCAGAATCGGCCAAAACTGCGATTGTTGATGACCAACACGTCAGCGCACCTTGGGGTTCAACAACTATGGAAATTGCTTTGGGACCCCAAAAACAGTGAGTAATAGTCCACAAAACGGGCTAGACTCGACAAAAACCGCGAATGTTAACGACCGACATGAAAACGCCTCCCGGGGTACGTAAATCGTGGAAATCACTCCGGGACCCCAAAACGGTGATTAATAGTCAACGACATGTGCCACAATCAGCCAAAATTGTGAGTGTTCATGACCAACACGTAAACGCACCCCGGGGTTCGTCAATCGTGGAAATCACTTCAGTAACCCAAAAATGAGTAATAGTCCAAGAGAAGGGCCAGAACCGGCCCAAACTATGAGTCTTGACGACCAACACATAAGCACATCTTGGGGTTCGACAACCATGGAAATCGCTTTGGGACCCCAAATGGTGAGTAATAGTCCATGCAAGAGCCTAGAATCGGCCAAATCTAGGATTATTAATGAACGATACATAAACGCACCATGAGGTTCGTCAATCATGGAAATCACCCAGGGACCCCAAATGAGTGAGTAATAGTCCATGAAACGGGCCAGAATCGGCAAAACTGCAAGTGTTGGTGACCGACACGTAAGCGCACCTTGCGGTTCAACAACCATGGAAATCGTTTTGGGACACCAAAATGGTGAGTAATAGTCCACGAAACGGGTCAGAATGAACAACAACCTGCGAATGTTGATGATCGACACGTAAACGCATCCCGGGGTTCGTCAATCATGGAAATCAGTTTGGTAACCCAAAACTAAGTAATAGTCCATGAAACAGGCTAAACTGCGAGTCTTGACGACCAACACGTAAGCACACTTTGGGGTTCGACAATCATGGAAATCACTTTGCGACCCGAAACGGTGAGTAACTGTCCATGAAAGAGCCCAAAATCAGCCAAATCTACTATTATTGATGAACGATACATAAACGCACCGCGGGGTTCGTCAATCATGGAAATCACTCAGGGACCCAAAATCAGTGAGTAATAGTCCATGAAACGGGCTAGAATCGGCAAAACTGCAAGTGTTGATGACCGACACAGAAACACATCCCGGTGTTCGTCAATCGTGGAAATCACTGTGGGACACCAAAACAGAGTAATAGTCCATGAAACGGGCTAGAATCGGCAAAACTACAAGTGTTGATGACCAACACGTAAGCGCACATTGGGGTTCAACAACCATTGAAATCGTTTTGGGACGCCAAAACGGTGAGTAATAGTCCATGAAACGGGTCAGAATCGACAAAAACCGCGAATGTTGATGACCGACATGTAAACGCATCCCGGGGTTCGTCAATCAGGGAAATCACTCTGGGACGCCAAAAATGTGAGTAGTAGTCAACGAAACGGGCCAGAATCGTAAGCACACACTGGTGTTCAACAACTATGGAAATCGCTTCGGGACCGCAAAATGGTGAGTAATAGTCCATGAAACGGGTCAGAATTGGCCAAAACTGTGAGTGTTGATGTCTGACACGTAAGCGCATCCCGGGGTTCGTTAATCTTGAAAATCACTCCGGGACCCGAAAACATTGAGTAATAGTCCATGAAATGGGTCAGAATCTGCCATAATGTTGAGTGTTGATGACCAAGATGTAACCGCAAACTCGGGACACCACCTATGGAAATCGCTTCGGGACCCCAAACGGTGAGTAATTGTCCACGAAACTGGCAAGAATCGGCCAAAACTGTGAGTGTTGATGTCCGACACGTAAACGCACCCCGGGGTTCGTAAATCGTGCAAATCACTCCTGAACCGCACAACCGTGAGTAATAGTTCATGAAACGGGCCAGAATCGGCCAAACTGCGATTGTTGATGACCGACACATCAACGCACCTTGGGGTTCAACAACAATGGAAATCGCTTTGGGACCCCAAAAACAGTGAGTAATAGTCCACGAAACGGGCAAGAATCGACAAAAACCGCGAGTGTTTATGACCGACACGAAAACACCTCCCGGGGTTAGTAAATCGTGGAAATCACTCTGGGACCCCAAAACAGTGATTAATAGTCAACGAAATGTGCCAGAATCAGCCAAAATTGTGAGTGTTCATGACCAACAGGTAAACGCACCTCGGGGATCGTCAATCGTGGAAATCACTTCGGTTACCCAAAACTGAGTAATAGTCCAAGAAACGGGCCACCGGCCCAAACTGCAAGTGTTGATGACCGACACATAAACACACCCCGGTGTTCGTCATTCGTGGAAATCACTGCGGGACACGAAAACTGAGTAATAGTCAATGAAACGGGCCAGAATCGGCCAAAACAGTGATTGTTGATGACCGAAATGTAAGCGCACCTTGGGGTTCAACAACCATGGAAATCGTTTTGGGATGCCAAAACGGTGAGCAATAGTCCACGAAACGGGTCAGAATCGATAAAAACCGCGAATGTTGATGACCGACACGTAAACACATCCCAGGGTTCGTCAATCATGGAAATCACTCCGGGACCCCGAACCTGTGAGTAGTAGGCCATGAAACGGGCCAGAATCGGCCAAAATTGTGAGTGTTGATGACCGGCGCGTAAGCGCACACCGGCCGCAAAACGGTGAGTGTTGATGTCCGATACGTAAGCACACCCCAGGGTTCGTTAATCGTGAGAGTCACTCCGGGACCCGAAAACAGTGAGTAATAGTCCACGAAACGGGACAAAATCGGCCAAAATTGCGAGTGTTGATGACCAAGATGTAATCACACACTCAGGTCACCACCTATGGAAATCGCTTCGGGACCCCAAAACGGTGAATAATAGTCCACGAAACGGGCAAGAATCGGCCAAAACTGTGAGTGTTGATATCCGACACGTAAACGCACCCCGGTGTTCTATAATTGTGCAAATCACTCCTGAACCCCAAAACAGTGAGTAATAGTTCATGAAACGGGCCAGAATCAGCCTAAACTATGATTGTTGATGACCGACACGTAAGCGCACCTTGAGGTTCAACAACTATGGAAATCGCTTTGGGACCCCAAAAACAGTGAGTAATAGTCCACGAAACGGGCCAGAATTGACAAAAAACGCGAGTGTTGATGACCGACACGAAAACGCCTCCCGGGGTTCGTCAATCGTGACAATCACTCCGGGACCCCGAAACAGTGATTAATAGTCAACAAGATGGGTCAGAATCAGCCAAAATTGTGAGTGTTGATTACCGACACATAAACGCACCCCGGGGTTTGTCAATTGTGGAAATCACTTTGGTAAACCAAAACTGAGTAATAGTGCAAGAAACGGGCCAGAACCGGCCCAAAATGTGAGTCTCGACGACCAACACGTAAGCACACCATGGGGTTTGACAACAATGGAAATCGCTTTGGGACTACAAATGGTGAGTAATAGTCCATGAAAGCGCCCAGAATGGGCCAAATCTATGATTATTGATGAACGATACATAAATGCACCCCGGGGTTCGTCAATCATGGAAATCTCTCAGGGACCCCAAATGTGTGAGGAATAGACCATGAAACGGGCCACAATCGGCAAAACTGCAAGTGTTGATGACCGACACATAAACACACCCCGGTGTTCGTCAATCGTGGAAATCACTGCGTGACACCAAAACTAAGTAATAGTCCATGAAACGGGCCAGAATCGGCCAAAACTATGATTGTTGATGACCGACACGTAAGTGCACCTTGGGGTTCAACAACCATGGAAATCGTGTGGTGATGCCAAAACGGTGAATAATAGTCCATGAAACGGGTCAAATCGAGAAAAACCGCGAATGTTGATGACCGACATGTAAACGCATCCCAGGGTTCGTCAATCTTGGAAATCACTCCCGCACTACTAGGAAAAGGCCTACTAATGGCGCACTGGTTTTGCCTACTAATGGTGCACTACCGGCGCGCCATTAGTAGCACGCCACTTGTATTTTTTACTAATGGTGCAACACTGGTGCACCATTAGTATCTGGTATACTAATGGCGCACCAAGCAGTGCGCGATTAGTATGCCTCCCGGGGAGCCATATGTAACCATGTGCTTTGTCATACTAATGGCGCACTCTGCCTTGATGCGCCATTAGTATGAATATTTGGTTTTTTTGTTGCTTTTATGATTTTTGCACAGGTTACAAAATATATTATTGGACAGAATATAGGCAGCAGCACACAGCAACATCAGATTCATCGAATACAATAGAAGATTAGTCTCCGAATACAATTCATCATATTAGTCTCCAAATTCAAAAGACCGAACAAAGATAAAACATTACAAGTCTCAAGACCGCGAGTATCGAGTTTGTCTTCACATTACAAGTCGATATCGATCATCTAAACTACGATCACATAAAAGAGAGCTGCGGTCATCACGATGAGCATCATCGCGATCAAACTGGTCTTCATCCAGTTCCTCCAACGCTCCCTCCTCTCTCCCGCTAGATAGCGGGCGTATCTAGATTCGGCCTCCGCCCTAGTGGTGTACCGTTTGTAACTGTTACTGCTGAAATGGTGAACCTGTCTCCGACACTCCTCCCAGTCGTTGTAGACTCTGGGAACCTTACCCTTGTACACGACATACGGCGACATCTCTATGAACAAGCCAAACAACAAACAACAGACAATACATAAGCAATATGTAAGTATGCAACAGAAGGATCGAAAGAGAAAAGAAAGACATTAATAGCATGATTCATGATCCTACTAATAAATAGCATCCATTACATCTAAGTTGAATGACTGTCCAAACCAAAGAGACATACGAATTCATTAAAGTTTAATTACAACATGAGCCAATCAACGTTTCAGAACTACACATCACTACTTTCGACTCGACTCATCGGACAGGAGCGTGGATGAAGTCGTCGTCTGTCGTGATGGTCATGAAATCGCGGTCGTTGTCACCCTGCATTTGTAGCATTCCATCTATCTCATTGTTGGACAGTTGATATCTGAGGTAGAACTACGCGGAGGTATGAAGGACATCTTGATGGATGATGTCCGCATACTCCGACTGGATGCGAAAGAATTCTTGTCTGAGGTCCACGTCCTGGGTTGCCGACAACCTCGCGGCCCAATCTTTGAGACTATCTGGTAACAGAAGTTGATGATGGTCCCTTACGATCGCCCACATGTGATGGAGGGCGTAGTAGGCATCCTTCTGACCGCCAGGCGGCTGCTTGACGCAGCAGAAATTCATATTGTGTGAGAAGGTATGCTTGCCGTACTTACAAACTGCCCTGGTGAAGGTGCCTCCAGATTTGGCGTAGCCGGGGAGAACATCATCAAGAACTTTCTTGACATTTGTGTAGTCTATCTTGGAGTTTCGGTTCGGGTCGAAATACATGGCCATGGAATATTTCGGGCTTAAGAGGATGAGTGTGCAATGTGTGTCACTGCACAGAACACGGAATGCTAGAAAAAAAAGAATGATCGAAATCTAGGAAATCATATGTTACGGGGCGGTTAAGGGGTGACTTACTCGGGAAAATAAGCCACAAGGAAGTAATCCTTATCTGGGTTTGCCAGAATGACGCCTTCGAGGTGTGAACTCGCAACTTGGCGGTCCCCAGCGCTGCTCAAGTGCTTGGCACGCATGTAGAAGGGGTCGACTATCACGATGTCCGGGGTCTTGTCTCTAATGATCCGCATCTCCATAGTCAGTGAAAATAGCCGAACCAAGGTGTAGTGCAGCGGATGAAGGTTAAACATAGCAAAGATGTCATCAAACAACAGGACGATCGTACCCCCGATGTCGCCATCCACAAAGCCCTTGCCCTCTAGCACCTTGGCCACGAAAACCGGGTATGCCACATCCTTCTCTCTGAGACGCCGCTTCTCCAAAGAAAGAACACTGTCGTGCAGACTCCGCATAGCACCGGTTGCAGCATTCAGCATACTTGGCGGTAGCATCGCCCTGCCCGCCACATGCACCCTCCTCGAGATATCCTTTGGTGAAGGTGGCCCGTCCTGAGCACGGATCGAACTCGGTGCCGGCTGGCTCGCACCGGCGCCCTTGTTAGTCTTTCGCTTCCGTCCCTTCTTCTTGATCTCCTGTAATGGGACCGAGTTCTGCTCACAGACCGCCTTCCTGAGTGTGTTGGGGCTGATAATATTTCGCACCTCAGCTATCTGAGGCGCGGTGAAGGTGGGAGCTGGAGGCGTGTCCTGAGAACTGAATGCCAGATGATGCCTGTTGCAATTGGATTTCTCCGTCGTACAAGCTAGATCACGGTCGTCTTGGTTGGGTTCTTGAGAAAGAGTCCTGCAGAACTCGTTAGTGTACCCATGTTCGGCAAAGTACTTATCAACTTTGGTAAATGTACCGTCGTCGTTGTCGTTGCCGTCTGGATCCTGTGCCATAGGGATGTCCGGCAGGTCTGGTAGCGTTGCGGCGTTCTTGCCATGGCTTGGTGCTGGCACGACTGGCGGTCTTGTCTGTGGGGTGGTGTCCCCCACCCCCAAACGAATCTGGCTCGTCGGCCAAAGCAGGGGCCAGTTTACGCAGGCGCTGAGGGTCATCTCATCGTCTTCATCGGCCCCAGCGGGTCAAATCAGAGGTAATAGCTTGTCACAGCCTGGCAGCACCCGAACCACTTCAACCCTATACATTGTGGGTGCCATCGGATTACCGTGGAACATGCGGTTGCCCGGTTGAACGATTCTGCCCTTGGCGACATCGACCAACTCGGCGCCCACGAAGTGCAGAAGATTGCAAGGAACGTCGGCGGTGCCCTGCGAAAACATGTACATGGCATCAGGGATGCCCAATCAAAGGCAAGGTGATGAATTCATCGGCCGAGAGGCTTAGTCATCGGCCGTTGAGCTCGGCTAATGTCGAGGCACCACCACCGGTGGGCGTGCAACTGACGGAGGGGGCGCTTGCTGGCAAGGTGCCGGCCAGCGTACACCGAGGTGCATTAAGCTCCAATGCCCGTGCCGGCGCCGGAGACACGAATACCGCCTCCGACGGAGACACCAATGGCGCTGCCGGAGAGACCAATGGCGCCGCCTGCGCGCTGTGCGAGTTGCTGGCCGTGAAGCTGGGAACCGGGGGAGGCCCCTGTTGACCGCCCGCAATCCACGTCGTCAGCCCATGAATCAACGTAGGCACCATGGCGTTGAGCTTCGTTCCTAGTTGTTGTTTCACTTGCTCTTGGACAAGCTCTAGAATCCGCACCACTTGTGCCTTGAGTGCTTCAACCTCGCGCGTTTGGCTTTCCGAGATGGCGTTTTTCTCCTTCCGCACACCAGTGGTATAGTATGACCCCCATTTTGTGGACAAGCCTTTGCTAGCCACACGACCAGCTGACGTCGGCTTAGTGAGCTTATCCTTGCTTTTCATTATGTTCAACACCCTATTTAAAGGGGTGTCGAAAGGGGAGTTCTGAGACGACCTCGCGCTACTGCTTTCAGTGTCCTGCGAAAGGAACGTGAACCATTTAGAAATATTGGGGATTAATTAGAGTGCAACCATATGGAGCTAATTACGCGTGGGTGTATTCCTTACCAGAACAAGCTCAAGCGCCCTAGTCTTCGGATCCGTGGTAAGCTCCTTTGTTATCGGGTCCTCCTTGTACCGGGCCCTGACATAGTTCCTGGTCTGCTTGTTACCGTTGTATTTCTCGAAGCGGGGCGGTAGGCCTTGCTCGGCACGCTCCGCGTCCTCCTTGTCCCATATAGGCTCCGCCAGTCTGTAACCGCCGGGACCGAGTTTGTGTTCCCCTAAGTTCAACTCCCGCATTTCTTTCCCCCACTGACTTGATTCGGAGGTTGCGCTGCTCTCGCACTTGATCTTGAACTCCTTGTACTCATCTTCGCTCATCAAAGGATATTTCGCCTTGATCTTCTCATAAGTATCACCTTTATCATTCATTCTCTTCACCGTGCTTCTCCAAGTAGACAGGGCCGTGCTCATCTTCGTGAGGGCGGCACTGTTCACTTTATTCCTTGAGAGGCGTGTGTTTTCAAATTCAGCGGGGAACTTGTATCGTTCGTGCAGCTTCGTGAAGAGGAGGTTGCGCAAATTCCCCTGGTCCTTATTCCTAAGGTTATCGGTGGTGGCATCCTCGGCGGCACCATCAGTGGTGTCATCCCCGAAGCCACTAGGGGTTGTGTAGTCAGGATCGGTGTCTTCCGCGGCGTCCTCATAGCGGTGAGGTTGTTCCTCCATCTCCTGGGATAGCTCCCAGAATTGCTTGCCGCCCGAACCACCGGCCTCATCGTTGTGGGCCATGTTTTGCTCTAAATAGGAAAAAAGTTTGGTCAAAAGGTTGGTTATTGTCAAGGAACAACATCATGGTCTCATCATTTAGGGTTTGTCTACACCGAGGCATCCTAAAAGCCTAAGCCGAGGCACCCTAGGTTGGGCCTAATCACTTGGCACTAATCACTTGGCTCTATTGCCACCTATGTTGGGTTTATCATCTAGGGTTTATCGATGCTAAGGAGAATTCTAAGTTGGGCCTAATCACTTGGCTCTATTGCCACCTATGGTTTAATGCAGCAAGAATGGCGGGGCAGTTGATCCTACTTAACTAAGTACTAAGATACCCCGGCCCATGCATTAGTCGCAAGTACCCCATATGTCCTATTTTTAGCAAAGTCATGCTAAAATTCACAGAAAATTTCAGCATGACCTTTGCTGAAAATAGGACATATGGAGTACCCGAATTTGCCGGAACAGAAGTTAATCGACATTCCGGCAAACTCAAGGGCCTCTTGGGGTACCTGCAATTTCATGATAAACTGCCAACAAAAACACATGGAGTACTTGACACGGTACTTGCCATAGTAATAGTCAATGTGCCTCTGTATGTATGTGTGTGGTGTCTAGATGCCAGCCACATGTCAAGGGCCATGCCACTACACTGCTTTGATTCTATTTCTGATGGAGCTTTGTGCCACTAGGTGGCCTGTTTTAAGTGAAATAATCAGCATGGGCAACTGGTATTGGATTCACAGTGTAAAGGATGGATGAAAAGGTATTGTGCCCAAGTACAACATTTAACAATGCAATGCAGATAATCATTTTTTTCACACAGTACTTTTCCCAAGTAATAATAAACTAAATAACTGAGTAATCCAAATGAGGAAACAGAGCATATAGAGGCATTGCCTGCATCTGCTACAAGTGGGGATGTGAGCAGGATTATCACAATTAGATCACTAATTTGCTGGAATCTTATTTACAATTTTCTTCAAACTAGTTGGGATCTTATTTACAATTTTCTTCAAACTAGTTACCACTCACTAGTACAATGTTTTCTAAACTGGTTGCCATCATCTCCCTTTTTATCATTTTGGTTATGTGAAATTAGTTGTAGTGAGTGGCCAAGCAACCACTAGCAATTTGTGCATAACAATTCCCGGTAGTTTTACCTGTAAGCCCCCCTCTTCTGGCAACCTAGTAAAAAAAATTATACTACACAGGAAGCATCTGTTTCCATCTCTCTGTATAAAGGTTTAGCATTTGTCTGAATTGACTGAACGAGAAATGGGAAAAACTAACAACTCAAACAGCAAATGTCATATATATGTTGGAAATTGCAGTGATAACTGATCGGCATGTTCCATTTGTCAGTGGTATTTACAAACTAATTCTCTTCGTTTTCTTGGGGAAAAGTTGCCCTTTGCTTAATTACTAGCAAAATCATTGTGCATTGTTTTTTGTAATATTGTATCAGTTGTTTAAATGCTTGTGCCATCAAGGCCCTAACTATGCCCCAGAATGATGCCACTGCCGTTCGGCGCTACTGTTGGATTGAAATACTATAGCCGGAATCAATAGGATTATCGCCGATTTGCTGGATAAACAGAGTGTTTGCGAGACGGAAGAGGGGAGAGGAGGCAGAGCTCACCGGGGAGGCGCAAGGAGGCCCTATGACAGCTTAGTAGCAACAGAGGTGGCCGGAGTTGAGGAAGACAGCGGCGACCCGAGGAAGAAGAGGTGGAGGGGGGGTGGAGGGGTCGAGCGCGTCGCGCCCTGGTTCCGTGGCTCACCGGCCCGGTGTTGAAGCAGATTCTGCCCGCCGCCTTGCCTGTCGCCTCGCACGGTGGAGCTCGAGGGCTGGGAAGGCAAGGGAGG
>NC_041387.1:677667015-677685332 GCF_002162155.2 Triticum dicoccoides
TCGACGGTGGTGGAGCGGGGGAGGGTTGCGGTGGGTCGTCGGCGGCGGTGGAGCTAGCGGGGGAGGGTGCGGGTGGGATCGAGATTTAGATCAAAAAGTGTCCATGAAATTTAAAAATATTCATGATATCAAAAAGTGCCCATGAAATACAATCGAGAAATGAAGACAATGATTTAAATACAATCGATCTTAGCTAGCTATCTGTTCACAATCTTCTTGCCCTTCTTTTTCGCAAATGGAGTTCTTCTGTGGAACGGACGTCCTTTAGGTAGGGTTGTCCTGCTTCTTCTTGTGGTGTGTGCTGCTACTTCATCATCGTTGTCATGTTCGATCTTCGGGTCACCGTACTTGTCGAAGTCTTGCTCATTGGCTACTCCATCCATTCCGATGATCTTCCTTTTGCCTCTCCTCACGACAACACGACTGGGCTTTGACGGGTCGGTAATGAAGAAGCATTGGTCCACCTGGGAAGCCAGTACCCAAGGCTCATTTTTCGCGGTGACGTTTGCGCCCGCGGTCTTGGATTTGGCTTCGGGTATAACCATGGTCGTGAAATACTGGTCTTCTTTTAGGACGCTCTTGGCCCATCTGACACGGAACATCGGGACCATCTCTCCAGCGTAGCTCAGCTCCCAGATCTCCTCGATCCTTCCGTAGTATCTGTCCTTGTCGTTGCCGGTGTAGGATTCCATCGTTACCCCGGAGTTCTGATAACCATCGGTCTTCATGTCCTTGTCCTCGGTGTAGAATGTATAGCCATTGATATCGTACGCCTCATAGGTCATCAGGTTGTGCTCGGCGCCCTGTGACAAGGCAAATATGAGTTGTTCTTCCGCGGAAGAATCCTCATGTAAAGGGTACGACAGCAGCTTCTGCTTGAACCAATGCGTGAAACATGAGTTGTGCTCTTTGATTATATCTCCGTCCGTCCTCTGTTGGCCTTGGTCATTGTACGTCTTCTCAATAAAGGTTTTGTGCTCTACCACCCAAGGATCGACCACGTCTATGTGTTGTAGCGTGACTAGGTTTGCTCTTTCAAAGTCGGCGAGTCGACCCTCGAAGTCGACATGCATTTCTCGGTGACCCTCACGGTGACCCCATCCAGCAAGCCTGCCTAGGTGCCTGTTGACGGGCAGACCAACGGGGTTCTCGATGCCTAGATAATTCGTGCAGTAGGATATGCACTCTTCGGTCAGAAAGCCCCTGGCTATACTTCCCTCTGGAGGTGACATGTTGCGAACGTATCCTTTGATGACACCATTCATCCTTTCTAACAGCATCATGCTGTGCAGGAACATCGGCCCGAGTTGGATGATATCCTCCACGATACGGACCAGCAGATGCACCATAACGTCGAAGAATGTGGGCGGGAAGTACATCTCAAGCTCGCATAGTATCACCACGATCTCTTCCTGTAGCCTTCTGACTTGCCTCACCAGTGACGACGACGAGGACTGGCCTCCAAGGGCCAAGCCCCTGGCAAGATCGTAAGTATCCGGACTCCCGAATAACTTCAAGGTTTTTCTTTTCGCCACACAATGTCTTTCTAATGCCGCATACAACCCTGCAGTCCGCCCAAGGATGATCTTCCCGTTTCGTCGAGCGGGTCCTTGGGTGCATCGGATATGGATTCCCTTCCGACTGCCTCCACCCCCCGTGCCGCGGACGACGCCGAGGTGGGGTCCCAGGAAAGGACCTACCAGGAGGAGGAGGCCCCGGAGGTGTCGCAGGACAACCTCCCGGACTTTGCACCTGACTCAGCCCCGGAGCCCACAGTGGCTCCGGAGTCCGGCGGGCGACCCCTTCGTAAGAAGGGCAAGACCGCGACGCCGGCTGCCTCCGTCCAACCGGAGGTGCCGGATAATTTGCTGGACGCTCTCAACGGCGCCTCCATCGAAGAGGAACACTGCACTGTTATGAGTGCGGTGATTCAGAAGGTTCAACTCGCCAAGAGTGGGCTGACCGAAGCCTGCAGCAGCCTTCTAATAGGCTTTGAGGTAAGAATTTTAATATATGTAAAATGGTACCGCATAGACAGTAGCCCCTGATGCTCGGTTCGGTGTTCGGAAAGAAAAGCCGGACTGAGGATCTATAGAAGGATAAACGCAAGAGTCATAAAAATATGTAAATATGGGATTGCACGCTGTGCTGCTGACCTCCGCCGCACTGACTACGGAGGTCAATTCCTTGAAGGAAAACCTCGAGCAGTCCGGGAACGAGCTCGACCGTGCCAAGAAGGAGCTCGAGGAAAAAGAAGGTGAGTAATACCTTATGAAAATTGTTCCTTACAGAAAAGGATTTGGTTGCAATAAAAATGACAAGGATAACTTGGGTATTGCAGGGGCCACTAACGAGGTGGCGACCCTGAAGGAGGCGGTGGCCGCGGCCGAACGCAATGCGGCCGTGGAGCGCACCGAGCGAGAGAGACAGGAGGCGCGGGTGGCGGAGGTACAGCAAGAGCTCCAGGATCTCGTGAAAAAACATGAGAGCTTGGAGCGTGACTCGAAGACTTGAGAGTCTGAGCTTGCAACGGGTCTTGAGAGTGCCAAAGCCGCTAAGGCCGAAGCCTAAAAGGCCCTCCAGGAGATTGAGGCGGTGAAGAAAATAGCAGCGGGTAAGGCATTTTTCATTCAAAGTAAGCATGTGAGTGTTAATTACATGTTGCTTACCCCAATTCGGAGCTCTCCAGGAGCGTTCGCGGATCTTCCTCGCAGGCTGTCCGATGCTGCCGCATTTTATCGGGCCGAGGAGGGGAGCTCGACGGAGAAGGTCTTCTGGTCTCAGTATGCTAAGGCCGGACATCCGGTGCCCCTTAGCAAACAGCTGAAGCAGCTGGTCGAGCTCCATAAGGCGGCCGAACAGGCCATCAAGGGCCTCATAGTTCGGCTGTGGCCTAAGGAGGCCATGCCTGGGAGCTACTTCGGCCTAGTGTGGCGACTGGTGGATGCGTTCCCGTGGGTTGAAGTCACCAAGCATTCCGCTTGTATTGAAGGTTCCCGCCGGGCCCTTGCCCTCGCGAAGGTGCACTGGGGCAAGATGGATGCCCAGAAGCTCGTGACGGACCCGCCACCAGAGGGCAAGGAGCATCGCACGCCCGAGATGTATTATAAGAGTGTGCTGAAGGGTGCCCGCACTATTGCGGGTGAGTGCTCCAAAGATGTAATATTTGAGTAGACTCGCATGTTGTTATCCTGTGCGCTGAAAACTTGGTTCGTATGAGCTAAGCAACGCTTGTTAATTTAAAATATTACCTTCTGTGCAGCTATTTATCATATCTGAGAGATGGCAAGTCGTCGGCTTCAGCCCCCATGCCACGAGTGCTCCTCGCTCCTCGCTCTAAGCGGCATAAGTCTTTAAGGACTTGCAAAAATCCTCTCGAATAGCGACCGGCTCTTGCCTCATCATGACGGTCAGTTTTAGCTTTCTCCACTGAGGCGTTAACCCAGCTCAACTGGGGCGCAATCGCAGTGGTTCTCCCAGTGCTACCTTAGCCGATATAACGGAACGTAAGGTACCAAAACATGGGAGCCGGGCAATCCCAACTATTGACCCAAGACATGATTTGGAGCCGATGCATATAGTGCTATAAGTTCGGGGTGCCGCACTTGTGAAAGTGTTCGGACTCATCACACCATGATGCGGGGGACATAAGCCCCTGGTGTATATTAGTCGTACCAAAGTGTACGGATGCAATATGCCGTTAATCAACATATGTATGAAAAGGAAATGCAATTATAAGCAAAAAGGTGCTGCATTGTTTTATTCAATAAGTGCTGCTACGAATGCGGAACGATACAAATAGTGCGATAAGCAAGGTATGGGACGGTTAAACATGTCCCCCTCCAGGGGTAGGCTGCAGATTGGTGTATACAAATGCTTGTAACGGAGACCACCTGTATATTCGTTGTAGCCTTTATCCTTCCCTGGCTGTTGCATCGTGAGTTCGGCAGATCTGCTGCCGGACAGGGCCTCTGACAAACGGAGTCCTGTGGGTAAAAAATAAAAGGTAAAAAGAAAAGAAAAAAGAACGACACACTTGAGAGCCCCTGGTGTGGTTTAGCCGCAGTCTGGGTTTATCTTGGTCGTGCCCCTCTCCCCATGCCCGTGGTATCTTCAGAGCGTAATGGTGTACGCGAAGGACCTGCTTTAACGTTTCGCAGGAGCTGGGGTTGGGGCCGCACTGCTACGCATGCTCGGAACATGCCAGGTGGTCTGGTTGTAAGTTACTCCGGGCGCGCTTAGCTGTGTCCGGCCGCTTAAAGGCCGGACTTGAGAATTGCCTTAAGAGGCTGCATTGCACTTCTGTCGCGAGAGCCGCTGTATGTTCCTCCGTGCGGAGAGAACGTTCAGTGTTTCCGTTGATCGTGATGACTCCTCGATGGCCGGGCATCTTGAGCTTGAGGTATGCGTAGTGCGGCACCGCGTTGAACTTTGCAAACGCAGTACGTCCGAGCAACGCATGATAGCCGCTGCGGAACGGGACTATGTCAAAAATTAACTCCTCACTTCGGAAGTTATCCGGGGATCCGAAGACCACTTCCAGTGTAATTGAGCCTGTACAATTGGCTTCTACACCTGGTATGACACCTTTAAAGGTCGTTTTTGTAGCTTTAATCCTTGAGGGGTCTATGCCCATTTTGCACACTGTATCCTGGTAAAGCGGGTTCAGGTTGCTGCCGCCGTCCATCAGGACTCTGGTTAGGTGAAATCCATCGATGATTGGGTCTAAGACCAGTGTGGCGAATCCGCCGTGACGGATGCTGGTGGGTTGGTCCCTTCGGTCAAAAGTAATCGGGCAGGAGGACCATGGATTGAACTTCGGGGCAACTGGCTCCATCGCATAGACATCCTGAGTGCATGCTTCCGCTCCCTTTTGGGTATGTGCGTTGCGTATATCATGTTCACCGTCTGCACCTGTGGGGAGAAACCCTTCTGTCCTCTATTGTTCGGCGGTTGGGTCTCGTCGTTGTCATCGCTATGTAGCCCCTTGTCCTTGTTTTCGGCAATTAACTTGCCTACCTGCTTGAATACCCAACAGTCCCTGTTGGTGTGTTTAGCTGGCTTTTCGGGGGTGCCGTGTATCTGGCACAAGCGGTCGAGTATTCGGTCCAAATTGGATGGACCCGGAGTAGTTCTTTTGAATTGATTTTTCTGCTGACCGGGTTTAGAGCCTCTGAATCCGGCATTGACTGCCGTATCCTCAATATGATCGCCGTTAATGCGGCGTTTGTTTTTGTTGCGACGCGGCCTGCCATTTCGGTCCTTGAAGTCCGGACTGCCAGATTTTTTGCTGAGGTTGTTGCTGCATGCTATCCAGCTGTCCACAGCCGCGCAGAAGCGGGTCATGAGTGATGTGAGGGCTGCCATGGATTTCGGCTTTTCCTGTCGCAGGTGCCGGGCAAGCCACTCTTCGCGGATGTTATGCTTGAAGGCCGCGAGGGCCTCCGCATCCGGACAGTCGACGATTTGGTTTTTCTTAGTTAAGAACCGTGTCCAGAATTGCCTGGCTGATTCTTCTGGCTGCTGACTTATGTGGCTTAGGTCATCAGTGTCTGGTGGTCACACATAAGTGCCCTGGAAGTTATCGAGGAATGCGGCTTCCAGGTCCTCCCAACTCCCAATTGACTCTGCTGGCAAGCTGTTGAGCCAATGTCGGGCTGGTCCTTTAAGCTTGAGGGGGAGGTATTTGATGGCGTGAAGATTGTCATCGCGGGCCATGTGGATGTGAAGGAGATAGTCTTCAATCCAAACCGCAGGGTCTGTTGTGCCATCGTAGGATTCAATATTGACGGGTTTAAACCCTTCGGGGATTTGATGATCCATTACTTCATCTGTGAAGCATAGTGGGTGTGCGCCGCCTCTGTACTGGTGAGATGACGACGGAGCTCAAGGGAGCTTGGTCTATTTTGTTCGGCCCGGCCGGTCTTACTGTGTCCGGCGCGACGATTGTCATTACGTATCGTGGGATGCCCACGTGATCCATAGATCGATCTTGATTGTCTTGCCTTATCCTCCAATATATCTCGCAAGTCCAGAGTGTTCTCCTATGGCCGTGTGCTTTTCGAGCGATGCCGGGGTACGGGTCTGGTGAAGGGCCTAGAGGCCACTCTGTCGCGACCGCGGGGTGATCGGTCAGCCGTATTGTCTCCTGGTGATGCGGGTTCGTAAGCCTCCTCCTCTAATCGGGGGAGCAGCTTGCGTTTAGGGTAGCTTTTGGAGGGGCGTTCGAGCTCATGCTCTTCGGCCGCGAGGACTTTGGTCCATCTGTCGGCTAGCAGATCCTGATCAGCTCTAAGTTGTTGCTGCTTTTTCTTGAGGCTGTTCGCCGTGGCCATAAGCCTGCGTTTAAAACACTCTTGTTCGACGGGATCCTCAGGCACGACGAATTCGTCATCGTCGAGGCTCGCTTCATCTCCGGAGGGAGGCGTATAATCCTCTGCCTCTTCTCCTGCCGCTCCTTCATAAGGGCTGGCGTCTCCGTCCTCCTGTGCTGCATCTTGCTGGAGCGGGTTGTCTTCGGCACTGTTCGGTGTATTATTGTCTCCAGTGCCGGAGTCTTCATTCTTGCTGTGGCGGGATTTAGAGCGGCGCCGCTGACGCCGGCACTTGGGCTGCTTTTTGGAGGGGTCATCCTCCTCTGTTCCTTCGCCATTCCCATCTTTTGGGATATCCACCATGTATATGTCATACGATGAGGTGGATGTCCAGTGCCCAGTGGGCGCTGGTTCTTGGTCGTCTCCGGCGTCGTCGTCCATACCGTCGATGTCCTCGGAGTCGTAGTCTAGCATGCCAGTTAAATCGTCGACAGCGGCTACCAAGTGGGTGCTGGGTCGGCTTTGAATTTCTTCGTCGTCCGCATCCCAACCGTCCTGACCGTAGTCCGGCCAGGGCTCTCCTGATAACGAGAGATATTTTAGCAAACTCAAGATGTCGCCGAAAGGTGAGTTTTGAACGACGTCCGCTGCGGTGAACTCCATGATCGGCGCCCAATCGGATTCGAGTGGGGCGGGCGCGGGAGGTTCGGACTCCGGCGAGGAGTCCAGCACCTTGGAGTCACGAGCTTTATGAGGGACAAAGTCAGTGTTCGGCTCTATCGCCGTAGAGGTTGCAGCACCCGAGGCGATGTCTAGCCATCCGTCCTCGATCTGCGTGGCCGGCTCCGAATTGAGGATCGGAGCGGGCTCAAGTGCGGCCTCCAGGGTACTGTCCGGTGGCAGAGCTAAATCATGCCTGATGTGACAGTGCAGCGTGCTCAGCTGTGGCTCGAATCCGTCGAAGATCAAGCCCCCGCGGATGTCAGCCGTGAAGTTCAAACTTCCAAATCTGGCCTGACGGCCAGGGGCGTAGCTTTCGATCTGCTCCAGTTGGCCAAGCGAATTGGCCCGCAGTGCAAAGCCGCCGAATACGAAGATTTGTCCTGGGAGGAAGGTCTCACCCTGGACTGCGTCGTTGATGATGATTGAAGAAGCCATCGAGCCTATCGGTGACGGCACAGAGGAACTCTGAATGAAAGCACCAATGTCGGTGTCAAAACCGGCAGATCTCGGGTAGGGGGTCCCGAACTATGCGTCTAGGCGGATGGTAACAGGAGACGAGGGACACGATGTTTTTACCTAGGTTCGGGCCCTGTTGATGGAGGTAAAACCCTACCTCCTGCTTGATTAATATTGATGATGTGGGTTACAAGAGTAGATCTACCACGAGATCAAGGAGGCTAAACCCTAGAAGCTAGCCTATGGTATGATTGTTGTTCGTCGTATGGACTAAAGCCATCCGGTTTATAAAGACACCGGAGAGGGCTAGGGTTACACAGAGTTGGTTACAATAGTAGGAGATCTACATATCCGTATCGCCAAGCTTGCCTTCCACGCCAAGGAAAGTCCCATCCGGACACGGGACGAAGTCTTCAATCTTGTATCTTCATAGTCTTGGAGTCCGGCCGATGATGATAGTTCGGCTATCTGGACACCCCCTAGTCCGGAACTCCCTCAACCGACACGTAAACGGATCCTGGGGTTCCTCAATCATGGAAATCACTCTGGGACCACAAAACTGTGATTAATAGTCAACGAAATGGGCCTGAATCGGCCAAAACGGTGAGTAATAGTCCACAAAACGTGTCAGAATCGACAAAAAATCGCGAGTCTTGACGACCGACACGTAAACGCATCCCGGGGTTCGTCAATCACGGAAATCACTCCGGGACCCCAAAACAATGATTAATAGTCAATGAAACGGGCCAGAATCGGCCAAAATTGTGAGTGTTGATGACCGACACGTAAACGAACCCCGGGTTCGTCAGTCGTGGAAATCACTTCGGTAACCCAAAACTGAGTAATAGTAAAATAAACGGGCCAGAACCAGCCCAAACTGCGAGTCTTGACGACAAACACGTAAGCACATCTTGGGGTTCGACAACCATGGAAATCGCTTTTGGACCCCAAACAGTGAGTACTAGTCCATGAAAGAGCCCAGAATCGACCAAATCTAGGATTATTGATTAACGATACATAAACGCACCCTAGGGTTCGTCAATTATGGAAATCTCTCACGGACCCCAAATGAGTGAGTAATAGTCCAAGAAACGGGCCAGAATCGGCAAAACTGCAAGTCTTGATGACTGACACATAAAGACAGCCCGGTGTTCGTCAATCGTAGAAATGACTGCGGGACACCAAACTGAGTAATAGTCCATGAAACGGGCCAAAATCGGCCAAAACTGTGATTGTTGATGACTGACACGTAAGCGCACCTTGGGGTTCAACAACCATGGAAATTGTTTTGGGATGCCAAAACGGTGAGTAATAGTCCACAAAACGTGGAGACCCTGAAGGAGGCGGTGGCCGCGGCCAAACGCAATGCGGCCGTGGAGCGCACCGAGCGAGAGAGGCAGGAGGCGCGGGTGGCGGAGGTACAGCAAGAGCTCCAGGATCTCGTGAAAAAACATGAGAGCTTGGAGCGTGACTCGAAGACTCGAGAGTCCGAGCTTGCAACGGCTCTTGAGAGTGCCAAAGCCGCTAAGGCCGAAGCCTAAAAGGCCCTCCAGGAGATTGAGGCGGTGAAGAAAATAGCAGCGGGTAAGGCATTTTTCATGCAAAGTAAGCATGTGAGTGTTAATTACCTGTTGCTTACCCCAATTCGGAGCTCTCCAGGAGCATTCGCGGATCTTCCTCGCAGGGTGTCCGATGCTGCCGCATTTTATCGGGCCGAGGAGGGGAGCTCAACGGAGAAGGTCTTCTGGTCTCAGTATGCTGAGGCCGGACATCCGGTGCCCCTTAGCGACCAGCTGAAGCAGCTGGTCGAGCTCCACAAGGCGGCCGAACAGGCCATGAAGGGCCTCATAGTTCGGCTGTGGCCTAAGGAGGCCATGCCTGGGAGCTACTTCGGCCTAGTGCGGCGGCTGGTGGATGCGTTCCCGTGGGTTGAAGTCACCAAGCATTCCGCTTGTATTGAAGGTGCCCGCCGGGCCCTTGCCCTCGCGAAGGTGCACTGGGGCAAGATGGATGCCCAGAAGCTCGTGACGGACCCGCCACCAGAGGGCAAGGAGCATCGCACGCCCGAGATGTATTATAAGAGTGTGCTGAAGGGCGCCCGCACTATTGTGGGTGAGTGCTCCAAAGATGTAATATTTGAGTAGACTCGCATGTTGTTATCCTGTGCGCTGAAAACTTGGTTCATATGCGCTAAGAAACGCTTGTTAATTTAAAATATTACCTTTTGTGCGGCTATTTATCAAATCTGAGAGATGGCAAGTCGTCGGCTTCATCCCCCATGCCACGAGTGCTCCTCGCTCCTCGCTCTAAGCGGCATAAGTCTTTAAGGACTTGCAAAAATCCTCTGGAACAGCGACCGGCTCTTGCCTCATCATGACGGTCAGTTTTAGCTTTCTCCACTGAGGCGTTAACCCAGCTCAACTGGGGCGCAATCGCAGTGGTTCTCCCAGTGCTACCTTAGCCGATATAACGGAACGTAAGGTACCAAAACATGGGAGTCGAGCAAACCCAACTATTGACCCAAGACATGATTTGGAGCCGATGCATATAGTGCTATAAGTTCGGGGTGCCGCACTTGTGAAAGTGTTCGGACTCATCACACCATGATGCGGGGGACATAAGCCCCTGGTGTATATTAGCCGTACCAAAGTGTACGGATGCAATATGCCGTTAATCAACATATGTATGAAAAGGAAATGCAATTATAAGCAAAAAGGTGCTGCATTGTTTTATTCAATAAGTGCTGCTACGAGTGCGGAACGATACAAATAGTGCGATAAGCAAGGTATGGGACGGTTAAACATGTCCCCCTCCAGAGGTAGGCTGTAGATTGGTGTATACAAATGCTCGTAACAGAGACCACCTGTATATTCATTGTAGCCTTTATCCTTCCCTGGCTGTTGCATCGTGAGTTCGGCAGATCTGCTGCCGGACAGGGCCTCTGACAAACGGAGTCCTGTGGGTAAAAAATAAAAGGTAAAAAGAAAAGAAAATAGAACGACACACTTGAGAGCCCCTGGTGTGGTTTAGCCACAGTCTGGATTTATCGTGGTCGTGCCCCTCTCCCCATGCCCGTGGTATCTTCATAGCGTAATGGTGTACGCGAAGGACCTGCTTTAACGTTTCACAGGAGCTGGGGTTGGGGCCGCACTGCTACGCATGCTCGGAACATGCCAGGTGGTCTGGTTGTAAGTTACTCCGGGCGCACTTAGCTGTGTCCGGCCGCTTAAAGGCCGGACTTGAGAATTGCCTTAAGAGGCTGCATTGCACTTCTGTCGCGAGAGCCACTGTATGTTCCTCCGTGCGGAGAGAACGTTCAGTGTTTCCGTTGATCGTGATGACTCCTCGATGGCCGGGCATCTTGAGCTTGAGGTATGCATAGTGCGGCACCGCGTTGAACTTTGCAAACGCAGTACGTCCGAGCAACGCATGATAGCCGCTGCGGAACGGGACTATGTCAAAGATTAACTCCTCACTTCGGAAGTTATCCGGGGATCCGAAGACCACTTCCAGTGTAATTGAGCCTGCACAATTGGCTTCTACACCTGGTATGACACCTTTAAAGGTCGTTTTTGTAGCTTTAATCCTTGAGGGGTCTATGCCCATTTTGCGCACTGTATCCTGGTAAAGCGGGTTCAGGTTGCTGCCGCCGTCCATCAGGACTCTGGTTAGGTGAAATCCATCGACGATTGGGTCTAAGACCAGTGTGGCAAATCCGCCGTGACGGATGCTGGTGGGTTGGTCCCTTCGGTCAAAAGTGATCGGGCAGGAGGACCATGGATTGAACTTCGGGGCAACTGGCTCCATCGCATAGACATCCTGAGTGCACGCTTCCGCTCCCTTTTGGGTATGTGCGTTGCGTATATCATGTTCACCGTCTGCACCTGTGGGGAGAAACCCTTCTGTCCTCTATTGTTCGGCGGTTGGGTCTCGTCGTTGTCATCGCTATGTAGCCCCTTGTCCTTGTTTTCGGCAATTAACTTGCCTGCCTGCTTGAATACCCAACAGTCCCTGTTGGTGTGTTTAGCTGGCTTTTCAGGGGTGCCGTGTATCTGGCAGAAGCGGTCGAGTATTCGGTCCAAATTGGATGGACCCGGAGTAGTTCTTTTGAATTGATTTTTCTGCTGACCGGGTTTAGAGCCTCTAAATCCGGCATTGACTGCCGTATCCTCAATATGATCGCCGTTAATGCGGCGTTTGTTTTTGTTGCGACGTGGCCTACCATTTCGGTCCTTGAAGTCCGGACTGCCAGATTTTTTGCTGAGGTTGTTGCTGCGTGCTATCCAGCTGTCCACACCCGCGCAGAAACGGGTCATGAGTGATGTGAGGGCTGCCATGGATTTCGGCTTTTCCTGTCGCAGGTGCCGGGCAAGCCACTCGTCGCGGATGTTATGCTTGAAGGCCGCGAGGGCCTCCGCATCCGGACAGTCGACGATTTGGTTTTTCTTAGTTAAGAACCGTGTCCAGAATTGCCTGGCTGATTCGTCTGGCTGTTGAATTATGTGGCTTAGGTCATCAGCGTCTGGTGGTCACACATAAGTGCCCTGGAAGTTATCGAGGAATGCGGCTTCCAGGTCCTCCCAACTCCCAATTGACTCTGCTGGCAAGCTGTTGAGCCAATGCCGGGCTGGTCCTTTAAGCTTGAGGGGGAGGTATTTGATGGCGTGAAGATCGTCATCGCGGGCCATGTGGATGTCAAGGAGATAGTCTTCAATCCAAACCGCAGGGTTTGTTGTGCCATCGTAGGATTCAATATTGACGGGTTTAAACCCTTCGGGGATTTGATGATCCATTACTTCATCTGTGAAGCATAGTGGGTGTGCGGCGCCTCTGTACTGGCGATATGACGACGGAGCTCAAGGGAGCTTGGTCTATTTTGTTTGGCCCGGCCGGTCTTACTGTGTCCGGCGCGACGATTGTCGTTACGTATCGTGGGATGCCCACGTGATCCATAGATCGATCTTGATTGTCTTGCCTTATCCTCCAATATATCTCGCAAGTTCGGAGTGTTCTCCTATGGCCGTGTGCTTTTCGAGCGATGTCGGGGTACGGGTCTGGTGAAGGGCCTAGAGGCCACTCTGTCGCGACCGCGGGGTGGTCGGTCAGCCGTATTGTCTCCTGGTGATGCGGGTTCGTAAGCCTCCTCCTCTAATCGAGGGAGCAGCTTGCGTTCAAGGTAGCTTTTGGAGGGGCGTTCGAGCTCATCCTCTTCGGCCGCGAGGACTTTGGTCCATCTATCGGCTAGCAGATCCTGATCAGCTCTAAGTTGTTGCTGCTTTTTCATGAGGCTGTTTGCCGTGGCCATAAGCCTGCGTTTAAAACACTCTTGTTCGACGGGATCCTCAGGCACGACAAATTCGTCATCGTCGAGGCTCGCTTCATCTCCGGAGGGAGGCGTATAATCCTCTGCCTCTTCTCCTGCCGCTCCTTCATAAGGGCTGGCGTCTCCGTCCTCCCGCGCTGCATCTTGCTGGAGCGGGTTGTCTTCGGCACTGTTCGGTGTATTATTGTCTCCAGTGCCGGAGTCTTCATTCTTGCTGTGGCGGGATTCAGAGCGGCGCCGCTGACGCCGGCACTTGGGCTGCTTTTTGGAGGGGTCATCCTCCTCTGTTCCTTCGCCATTCCCATCTTTTGGGATATCCACCATGTATATGTCATACGATGAAGTGGCTGTCCAGTGCCCAGTGGGCGCTGGTTCTTTGTCGTCTCCGGCGTCGTCGTCCATACCGTCGATGTCCTCGGAGTCGTAGTCTAGCATGCCAGTTAAATCGTCGACAGCGGCTACCAAGTGGGTGCTGGGTCGGCTTTGAATTTCTTCGTCCTCCGCATCCCAACCGTCCTGACCGCAGTCCGGCCAGGGCTCTCCTGATAACGAGAGATATTTTAGCAAACTCAAGATGTCGCCGAAAGGTGAATGTTGAAAGACGTCCGCTGCGGTGAACTCCATGATCGGCGCCCAATCGGATTCGAGTGGGGCGGGCGCGGGAGGTTCGGAGTCCGGCGAGGAGTCCAGCACCTCGGAGTAACGAGCTTTATGAGGGACAAAGTCAGTGTTCGGCTCTATCGCCGTAGAGGTTGCAGCACCCGAGGCGATGTCTAGCCATCCGTCCTCGATCTACGTGGCCGGCTCCGAATTGAGGATCGGAGCGGGCTCAAGTGCGGCCTCCAGGGTACTGTCCGGTGGCAGAGCTAAATCATGCCTGATGTGACATTGCAGCGCGCTCAGCTGTGGCTCGAATCCGTCGAAGATCAAGCACCCACGGATGTCAGCCGTGAAGTTCACACTTCCAAATCTGGCCTGACGGCCAGGGGCGTAGCTTTCGATCTGCTCCAGTTGGCCAAGCGAATTGGCCCGCTGTGCAAAGCCGCCGAATACGAAGATTTGTCCGGGGAGGAAGGTCTCACCCTGGACTGCGTCGTTGATGATGATTGAAGAAGCCATCGAGCCTATCGGTGACGGCACAGAGGAACTCTCAATGAAAGCACCAATGTCGGTGTCAAAACCGGCGGATCTCCGGTAGGGGGTCCCGAACTGTGCGTCTAGGCGGATGGTAACAGGAGACGAGGGACACGATGTTTTTACCCAGGTTCGGGCCCTGTTGATGGAGGTAAAACCCTACGTCCTGCTTGATTAATATTGATGATGTGGGTTACAAGAGTAGATCTACCACGAGATCAAGGAGGCTAAACCCTAGAAGCTAGCCTATGGTATGATTGTTGTTCGTCCTATGGACTAAAGCCATCCGGTTTATAAAGACACCGGAGAGGGCTAGGGTTACACAGAGTCGGTTACAATAGTAGGAGATCTACATATCTGTATCGCCAAGCTTGCCTTCCACGCCAAGGAAAGTCCCATCCGGACACGGGACGAAGTCTTCAATCTTGTATCTTCATAGTCTTGGAGTCCGGCCGATGATGATAGTTCGGCTATCCGGACACCCCCTAGTCCGGAACTCCCTCAACCGACACGTAAACGGATCCTGAGGTTCCTCAATCGTGGAAATCACTCTGGGACCACAAAACTGTGATTAATAGTCAACGAAATGGGCCTGAATCGGCCAAAACGGTGAGTAATAGTCCACAAAACGTGTCAGAATCGACAAAAAATCGCGAGTCTTGACGACCGACACGTAAACGCATCCCGGGGATCGTCAATCACGGAAATCACTCCGGGACCCCAAAACAATGATTAATAGTCAATGAAACGGGCCAGAATCGGCCAAAATTGTGAGTGTTAATGACCGACACGTAAACGAACCCCGGGTTCGTCAGTCGTGTAAATCACTTCGGTAACCCAAAACTGAGTAATAGTAAAATAAACGGGCCAGAACCAGCCCAAACTGCAAGTCTTGACGACCAACACGTAAGCACATCTTGGGGGTCGACAACCGTGGAAATCGCTTTTGGACCCCAAACAGTGAGTAATAGTCCATGAAAGAGCCTAGAATCGACCAAATCTAGGATTATTGATTAACGATACATAAACGCACCCTAGGGTTCGTCAATTATGGAAATCTCTCAGGGACCCCAAATGAGTGAGTAATAGTCCAAGAAACGGGCCAGAATCGGCAAAACTGCAAGTCTTGATGACCGACACATAAAGACAGCGCGGTGTTCGTCAATCGTAGAAATGACTGCGGGACACCAAAACTGAGTAATAGTCCATGAAACGGGCCAAAATCGGCCAAAACTGTGATTGTTGATGACTGACACGTAAGCGCACCTTGGGGTTCAACAACCATGGAAATTGTTTTGGGATGCCAAAGCGGTGAGTAATAGTCCACAAAACGTGTCAGAATCGACAAAAAATCGCGAGTCTTGACGACCAACACGTAAACACACCCCGGGGATCGTCAATCCTGGAAATCGCTTTGGCACCCCAAACGGTGACTAATAGTCCATGAAAGAACCCAGAATCGGCCAAATCTAGGTTATTGATGAACGATACATAAACGCACCCAGGGTTCATCAATCATGGAAATCTCTCAGGGACCCAAAATCAGTGAGTAATAGTCAATCAAACGGGCTAGAATCGGCAAAATTGCAAGTGTTGATGACCGACACATAAACACACCCCGGTGTCCGTCAATCGTGGAAATCAGTACGAGACACCAAAACTGAGTAATAGTCCATGAAAAGGGCCAGAATCGGCCAAAATTGTGATTGTTGATGACCGACACGTAAGCGCACCTTGGGGTTCAACAACCATGGAAATTGTTTTGGGACGCCAAAACAGTGAGTAATAGTCCACGAAACGGGTCTGAATCGACAAAAACCGCGAATGTTGATGACCGACACGTAAACGCATCCCGGGGTTTGTCAATCATGGCAGTCACTCTGGGGCCCCAAAACAGTGAGTAGTAGTCCACGAAATGGGTCAGAATCGGCCAAAAGTGCGAGTGTTGATGACCGACACGAAAACTCGTCCTGAGGTTCGTCAATCGTGGAAATCACTCCAGAACCCCAAAACAATGATTAATAGTCAATGAAACGGGCCAGAATCGGCAAAAAATGTGAGTGTTGATGACCGACACATAAACGCACCCCGGGGTTCGTCAATCGGGGAAATCACTTCGGTAACCCAAAACTCAGTAATAGTCCAATAAACAGGCCAGAACCAGCCCAAACTGCGAGTCTTGACGACCAACACGTAAGCACATCTTGGGGTTTGACAAGCATGGAAATCACTTTGGGACCCCAAACAGCGAGTAATGGTCCATGGAAGAGCCCAGAATCGGCCAAATCTAGGATTATTGATGAATCATACATAAATGCACCTTGGGGTTCGTCAATTATGGAAATCTCTCAGGGACCCCAAATGAGTGAGTAATAGTCCATGAAACGGGTCAGAATCGGCATAACTGCAAGTGTTGATGACCGACACATAAACACACCCCGGTGTTTGTCAATCGTGGAAATCACTGCGCGACACCAAAACTGAGTAATAGTCCATGAAACTGTCCAGAATCGGCCAAAACTGTGATTGTTTTTGACCGACACGTAAGCGCACCTTGGTGTTCAACAACCATGGAAATTGTTTTGGGACGCCAAAACCGTGAATAGTGATGACCGACACGTAAACGCATCCCAGGGTTCGTCAATCATGGAAATCACTGCGGGACCGCAAAACAGTGAGTAGTAGTCCAGGAAACGCGCCAGAATCGGCCAAAATTGCGAGTGTTGATGACCGACACAAAAACGCCTCCCGGGGTTTGTTAATCATGGAAATCACTCCGGGACCCCAAAAACGGTGATTAATAGACAATGAAATGGGCCGGAATCGGCCAAAATTGTGAGTGTTGATGACCGACACATAAACGCAAACCGGGGTTCGTAAATCGTGGAAATCACTTTGATAACCCAAAACTATGTGATAGTCCAATAAACGGGCCAGAACCAGCCCAAAATGCGAGTCTTGACATTGAGTAATAGTCCATGAAAGAGCCCAGAATCGGCCAAATCTAGGATTATTGATGAACGATACATAAACGCACCATGGGGTTCGTCAATTATGGAAATCTCTCAGGGACCCCAAATGAGTGAGTAATAGTCCATGAAACGGGCCAGAATCGGCAAGACTGCAAGTGTTGATTACCGACACATAAACACACCCCGGTGTTCGTCAATCGTGGAAATCATTGCGGGACGCCAAAACTGAGTAATTGTCCATGAAACGGACCAGAATCGGCGAAAACTGTGATTGTTGATGACCGACACGTAAGCGCACCTTGGGGTTGAACAACCATGTAAATCATTTTGGGACGCCAAAACGGTGAGTAATAGTCCACGAAACGGGTCAGAATCGTCAAAAACCGCGAATGTTGATGACCGACACGTAAACGCATCCCGGGGTTCGTCAATCATGGAAATCACTCCGGGACCCCAAAACAATGATTAATAGTCAATGAAATGCGCCAAAATCGGCCAAAATTGTGAGTGTTGATGACCGACACGTAAACGAACCCCGGGGTTCGTCAATCGTGGAAATCACTTCGGTAACCCAAAACTGAGTAATAGTCCAAGAAACAGGCCAGAACCAGCCCAAACTACGAGTCTTGACGACCAACACGTAAGCACATCTTGGGTTCAACAATCATGGAAATCGCTTTGGGACCCCAAATAGTGAGTAATAGTCCATGCAAGAGCCCAAAATCGGCCAAATCTAGGACTATTGATGAACGATACATAAATGCACCTCGGGGTTCGTCAATTATGGAAATCTCTCAGGGACCCGAAATGAGTTAGTAATAGTCCATGAAAAGGGCCAAAATCAGTAAAATTGCAAGTGTTGATGACCGACACATAAACACATCCCGGTGTCCGTCAATCTTGGAAATCACTGCGGGACACCAAAACTGAGTAATAGTCCATGAAACGGGCCAGAATCGGCCAAAACTGTGATTGTTGATGACCGACACGTAAGCGCACCTTCGGGTTGAACAACCATGGAAATCATTTTGGGACGCCAAAACGGTGAGTAATAGTCCACGAAACGGGTCAGAATCGACAAAAACCGCGAATGTTGATGACCGACACGTAAACGCATCCCGGGGTTCGTCAATCATGGAAATCACTCCGGGGCCCCAAAACAGTGAGTAATAGTCCACGAAACGGGCCAGAATCGGCCAAAATTGCGAGTGTTGATGACCAACACGAAAACGCCTCCCGGGGTTCGCCAATCTTGGAAATCACTGCGCGACACCAAAACTGAGTAATACTCCATGAAACTGTCCAGAATCGGCCAAAACTGTGATTGTTTTTGACCGACACGTAAGCGCACCTTGGTGTTCAACAACCATGGAAATTGTTTTGGGACGCCAAAAC
>NC_041387.1:677685939-677688416 GCF_002162155.2 Triticum dicoccoides
GGGGTTCGTCAATTATGGAAATCTCTCAGGGACCCCAAATGAGTGAGTAATAGTCCATGAAACGGGCCAGAATCGGCAAGACTGCAAGTGTTGATTACCGACACATAAACACACCCCGGTGTTCGTCAATCGTGGAAATCATTGCGGGACGCCAAAACTGAGTAATTGTCCATGAAACGGACCAGAATCGGCGAAAACTGTGATTGTTGATGACCGACACGTAAGCGCACCTTGGGGTTGAACAACCATGTAAATCATTTTGGGACGCCAAAACGGTGAGTAATAGTCCACGAAACGGGTCAGAATCGTCAAAAACCGCGAATGTTGATGACCGACACGTAAACGCATCCCGGGGTTCGTCAATCATGGAAATCACTCCGGGACCCCAAAACAATGATTAATAGTCAATGAAATGGGCCAAAATCGGCCAAAATTGTGAGTGTTGATGACCGACATGTAAACGAACCCCGGGGTTCGTCAATCGTGGAAATCACTTCGGTAACCCAAAACTGAGTAATAGTCCAAGAAACAGGCCAGAACCAGCCCAAACTACGAGTCTTGACGACCAACACGTAAGCACATCTTGGGTTCAACAATCATGGAAATCGCTTTGGGACCCCAAATAGTGAGTAATAGTCCATGAAAGAGCCCAAAATCGGCCAAATCTAGGACTATTGATGAACGATACATAAATGCACCTCGGGGTTCGTAAATTATGGAAATCTCTCAGGGACCCGAAATGAGTTAGTAATAGTCCATGAAAAGGGCCAAAATCAGTAAAATTGCAAGTGTTGATGACCGACACATAAACACATCCCGGTGTCCGTCAATCTTGGAAATCACTGCGGGACACCAAAACTGAGTAATAGTCCATGAAACGGGCCAGAATCGGCCAAAACTGTGATTGTTGATGACCGACACGTAAGCGCACCTTCGGGTTGAACAACCATGGAAATCATTTTGGGACGCCAAAACGGTGAGTAATAGTCCACGAAACAGGTCAGAATCGACAAAAACCGCGAATGTTGATGACCGACACGTAAACGCATCCTGGGGTTCGTCAATCATGGAAATCACTCCGGGGCCCCAAAACAGTGAGTAATAGTCCACGAAACGGGCCAGAATCGGCCAAAATTGCGAGTGTTGATGACCAACACGAAAACGCCTCCCGGGGTTCGCCAATCTTGGAAATCACTCTGGGACCCCAAAACAGTGATTAATAGTCAATGAAACGGGCCAGAATCGGCCAAAATTGTGAGTGTTGATGACCGACACATAAACGCACCCCGGGGTTCGTCAATGATGGAAATCACTTCGGTAACCCAAAACTGAGTTATAGTCCAATAAACGGGCCAGAACCAACCCAAAATGCGAGTCTTCACGACCAACACGTATGCACACCTTGGGGTTCGACAACCATGGAAATAACTTTGGGACCCCAAAGAGTGAGTAATAGTCCATGAAAGAGCACGCACTACTAGGAAAAAGCCTACTAATGGCGCACTGGTTTTGCCTACTAAAGGCGCATTACCAGTGCGCCATTAGTAGCACGCCACTAGTACTTTTTACTAATGGCGCACCACTGGTGCGCCATTAGTATCTGGTATACTAATGGCGCACCAGGCAGTGCACCATTAGTTTTGCCCACAGTGCGCCACTAGTGTCTTCTATACTAATGGCGCATCACATGGTAGTGCGCCTAGTAACAATTTTTTTAATTTTTTTTTCTTAATCTCAGGTCACTATTTCACCTATGAGATATCCAACACATATATATACAACAAGCATCCATATAACAATCATAGCCAACACATAAGTTCCATCATATATACATACATAGCGAACACACAATTTCCATCATATATACATACATATCCAACACACAAGTTCCATCATATATACATACATAGCCAACACATAGTTCCATCGTTACATATTACAAAAGTTTCACATTGTTCATCCAACACCGTTATCCATCAATTCACAAAAGTTTCACACTGATACAAAATAAAAACACAAATGGAAAAGCACTCCATTCACGCAAGCTTCCGTCAATTAAATCAAATCTGCAAAATGATAAACAAGAAGTTAGAAGAAGAAAAAGAAGAAGACTAGAAGAATACTAGAAGAAGAAGAACACTAGAAGAAGAATAAGAAGAGTTTTGGAAAAGAAGAAGAATAAGAAGAAGACTATAAGCTTATTATGTAAACTTGATCATTTTGTGCTAACATAAGTTATTTTCGAGTTAACCTATAGGAAACTAAGCATATAAGCTCTAAGTTAGTATATTAGAGCCAACTTAGGTAAAATGAAGCTAACCTATGTCATTTTGGAAAAGAAGAAGAATAAGAAAAAGACTATAAGCTTATTATGTAAACTTGATCATTTTGTGCTAAGATAAGTTATTTTGGAGCTAACCTATAGGAAACTAAGCATATAAGCTCTAAGTTAGTATCTTAGAGCCAACTTTGGTAAA
>NC_041387.1:677688799-677692166 GCF_002162155.2 Triticum dicoccoides
CATTTTGGAAAAGAAGAAGAATAAGAAAAAGACTATAAGCTTATTATGTAAACTTGATCATTTTGTGCTAACATAAGTTATTTTGGAGCTAACCTATAGGAAACTAAGCATATAAGCTCTAAGTTAGCATATTAGAGCCAACTTAGGTAAAAATGAAGCTAACCTATAGGAAACTAAGCATATTAGAGATAACATAGGTAACTAAGTATATACATATATCATTTTGGATAATTAACCTATAGGAGCTCTGACATACCTGACAAAGTTCAGTTCTCATGCATTGTTCTTCTCCTTCTCCTTCTCCTTCCTCTCCCTGATGCGCCAAGAGCGGCGAGGCGGTGGAGGCAGTGGAGGCAGTGGGATGTAGTCTTCTACCACAATTGGCGTGGTCATGTCGCCCAGCTGTGGGATCGCCGGCGCCACCACCGGTGCGTGGTCATTGTCAGGAACCACCACCATCGCGAGGCCACCTTTAGGCACGACCATCGCTAGGTCATCCTCAGCCACCTCCATCTCTTGCCCATGGTCAGTCACCACCATCTCTTGCCCTTGGTCAGCCACCACCAGTGCTAGGTCATCCTCAGCCTGATGTCCATCGTCATCCTGCAGCTCCTCATCCTCACTCTGCTCCTCTTCTCCCGCACTCCAGTCCGGATCATCCTTCTTGTTGTCTATGCTGCTGCCAAAATCGCTGCTGCTTTCGCTACAGCCAGAATCGCTGCAGCTTTCGCTACAGCCAGAATCGCTGCTGCTTTCGCTATAGCCAGAATCGCTGCTGCTTTCTCTACAGCCATAGTCGCTGCTGCTTTGGCTGTGGCCAGTGTCGCTGCTGCTGCTCCCATTACCTGTCCAAAATGCAACAATGAACGTTAACAATCGATGTGAGACAAAGCCAAATGTAGAGGAATAAGAAGAGGCAGAACGTACCGGCATCATCATCGGCAGCGTAGCGCATGCGACACATAGTCGTGTTGAACACCTTCACGATGAGCATGGTGGCGTCATCGTCGTACCTGAAGAGAAGGAAGTACCCCAGCCGCAGGTCGTAGGCACGGTAGAACTTCTCCCACCCACGAGACAAGTACATGTGGCCCTTCTTGATCACCAACTCCACATCCCACTGCCTGCGAAACCCGCTGCCGGCCTGTCGCAGCTTCACATTATTTGGCGGATCTTCACCCATCAGCATGTTCATGAAACTGTCAGGCAGCCTCTGCAGTTTGGGACAATGAGTGATGTAGCAAACAACAGATATCAGAATGAGATGGGTGAAGGGGAGATCTCTCGTTTTATATACCTGTGTCATGGATGATACTGATGTCTCAAGTATGATAGTGAAGAACTCAGAAGCATCCAACTCGTACTGCGGTGTCGCAGATCGGCGGTGGCTGCTTCCCGCCATCTCTAATAACCAGCAGAAGAGACAAATTAGTACCCTAACAACAGATCATAAAACATGCATGATAACAGGCATTAGTCGCAAGTACCCCATATGTCCTATTTTTAGCAAAGTCATGGTAAAATTCACGGAAAATTTCAGCATTACCTTTGCTGAAAATAGGACATATGGAGTACCTGAATTTGCCGGAACGGAAGTTAATCGACATTCTGGCAAACTCAAGGGCCTCTCCGGGTACATACAACATCATCACAAGTACAGCAGCAGCAGCAGTGAATACAGGCATAACAGCAGCAAAACTATATATTTTTATGCCAATAAAACAACTCATGGAAGTAAACTACTAGCAGGCTCAAAAGTCAAGTAAACTGAAGATTATGATAGCTTGCAAACACAGGACCATGTCGTTATCATGGCAGTCCACTATATATTTTTATGACAAAATACATCATTATCAAGGCACATTATGGCCATTTTCTTACATGATGCTAACTGTACCTAACTGAATTTTTTGACAGTAGCTCAAGTTTTTGACTGTAGCTCCTCACTTTCTGTTGCCTGCAACACTTTTTATGCT
The DNA here is from genome assembly GCF_002162155.2 of Triticum dicoccoides. Lineage (NCBI taxonomy): Eukaryota > Viridiplantae > Streptophyta > Magnoliopsida > Poales > Poaceae > Triticum > Triticum dicoccoides. The sequence continues at coordinate 677,690,776 of NC_041387.1, forward strand.
AGCAGCTCAAGTTTGTGCCATTGGAGCAAATAAGCAGGAACCAACATATGTAAACAAACGAACACTAAGGGCAGAATGTTCTTGCAACAAACATTATTGTGTGACATCGAAAGGCATCACTCTGCTTAAAGGGAAGGATGACTTAAGTGGCAAATTTATATGATTGCACCACTTGATCTGCACTTCTCTATATTATATGATGTACTGAAGAACTTGAGCAAAAAAAGATAAATAGGAACATATTTCTCACCTTGGAGGTGTTGCTGCTGCTGCACTGTCGGAACTTCACTTCCTTTACCTCCTCGGAAACCTGAAATATGCAGATGTTAGAAAGGTTAATGAACCAACAGATGCCCTAATGGAAGTAATAACAACATGACAGCAAACAACCAACAAACTAGATGGACAGAGATGTAGTGAGAGGAAAATTCTTTTCTGAATTTTTTATTTGTCTTTGAATCTGTTCCCAAAGTCAGCCAGAACAAACACAACATTATTCCCCCTAATTGCAAGATGCATAATTTCTAATTAATTAGGAGAACCTACCTAGCGAGTCTCTGATTCATTTATACCGTCAATAAAAAAAATTTACAAGAGAAAAAGGTAGGCCAAATATTCATGTCACTTCCATTAGGGCATCATCTTCCTACAACTACTCATCTTCAGCATCACATGATACTACTACTGTATCTAATACAACAACATGACACTTGTTACTGTATCTAATGTTCCTACAACTATTGTATCTACAATAGTAGCACATGATACTGCTACTGTATCTACAACTACAACTACTACAACAACATAAAACTACTATGCATCATCTTCCTACTATAATTGCTACTCATCTTTAGAACCAAACACCAGCAAAAACAGAACCAAACTACTATCCATCCATCTAGCAAGCAACTAGCACAACTCATCCATCCATCCATCAAGAATCATATACCTAACTAACATCAACATACATACATCTATCTAACATCCATTGATCCGTGTAACAAGAGAGGAACAGGGAACAGTGACATGGACAAGAAGCATAGAGGCAAGGAAGAGAGGCTCACCCCAGGCCGCGGTCGAAGGAGAGCAGCCGCTGGCCACGCGCAGGAAGAGACGGCGGGAGGTGGTGGCGAGAGTCACGGCACCGTCCTTGGCTCGCCGGCTGCTGCGGAGGTGACCGGTGGTGGAGGACGGCAGGGGCACGCGGGGTGGGCGTGTCGGGGCTGCGCTCGTCCGTTGCTGCAGGGGCCTGTACCAGAGGCGGGGCAGCAGAGGGTTCGGCCGGCTGGGCGCACCGCGGCGGCGGGCCGGCAGCGGTGGCGGCGGCTAGGAACCCTAGATGTCGCGCTCGGGAGGGAGCTTGACGCAGGCGGGGCTGCGGGGGGAGGGGG
>NC_041387.1:677693483-677713196 GCF_002162155.2 Triticum dicoccoides
AATAACGCACTGTTTCTAAGGTGCGCCATTACATGTTAGAACTAGTAATGGCACACTTTGACATCATGCGCAATTAGAATGTATGGGAAAATGAAAAAAAATTAATACTAGTGGCGCACCGTGTGTCTGGTGCACCATTAGTGTCTTCCACAATAATGGCGCACCTCCAACTGGTGCGCCATTAGTATATAGTAGTGGCACACTGCTTACCTGGTGCGCCATTAGTATCAATCCTATCTATAGCCCTTTTCCTAGTAGTGACGGAATCGGCCAAATCTAGGATTATTGATGAATCATACATAAACGCAACCGGGGTTTCGTCAATTATGGAAATCTCTCAGGGACCCGAAATGAGTGAGTAATAGTCCATGAAATGGGCCAGAATCGGCAAAACTGCAAGTGTTGATGACCGACACATAAACACACCCTGGTGTTCGTCAATCGTGGAAGTCACTGCGGTACACCCAAACTGAGTAATAGTCAATGAAACGGGCCAGAATCGGCCAAAACTGTGATTGTTGATGACCGACACGTAAGCGCACCTTGGGGTTCAACAACCATGGAAATTGTTTTGGGATGCCAAAACGGTGAGTAATAATCCACGAAACGGGTCAGAATCGACAAAAACCGCGAATGTTGATAACCGACAGGTAAACGCATCCCGGGGTTCCTCAGTCGTGGAAATCACTCTGGGACCCCAAAACTGTGATTAATAGTCAACGAAATGGGCCAGAATCGGCCAAAATATTGAGTGTTCATGATCGACACATAAACGCACCCCAGGGTTCGTCAATCATGGAAATCACTTCGGTAACCCAAAACTGAGTAATAGTCCAAGAAACGGGCCAGAACCGGCCCAAGCTGCGAGTCTTGACGACCAACACGTAAGCACACCTTGGGGTTCGACAATTATGGAAATCGCTTTGGGACCCCAAACGGTGACTAATAGTCCATGAAAGAGGCCAGAACCGGCCAAATCTAGGATTATTGATGTACGATACATAAACGCACCCCGGGGTTCGTCAATCATGGAAATCTCTCAGGGACCCAAAATCAGTGAGTAATAGTCCATGAAATGGGCCAAAATCGGCAAAACTGCAAGTGTTGATAACCGACACATAAACACACCCCGGTGTCCGTCAATCATGGAAATCACTGCGAGACACCAAAACTGAGTAATAGTGCATGAATCGGGCCAGAATCGGCCAAAACTGTGATTGTTGATGACCGACACGTAAGCGCACCTTGGGGTTCAATAACCATGGAAATTGTTTTGGGCCGCCAAAATGGTGAGTAATAGTCCACGAAACGGGTCAGAATCGACAAAAACCGCGAACGTTGATGACCGACACGTAAACGCATCCCGGGGTTCGTCAATCATGGAAATCACTCCGGGACCCCAAAACAGTGAGTAGTAGTCCACGAAATGGGTCAGAATCGGCCAAAAGTGCGAGTGTTGATGACCGACACGAAAACTCCTCCTGGGGTTCGTCAATCATGGAAATCACTGCGGGACCCCAAAACAGTGATTAATAGTCAATGAAACGGGCCAGAATCGGCAAAAATTGTGAGTGTTGATGACCGACACGTAAACGCGCCCCGGGGTTCGTCAATCATGGAAATCACTTCGGTAACCCAAAACTGAGTAATAGTCCAATAAACAGGCCAGAACCATCCCAAACAGCGAGTCTTGACGACCAACACGTAAGCACAACTTGGGGTTTGACAACCATGGAAATCACTTTGGGACCCCAAACAGCGAGTAATAGTACATGAAAGAGCCCAGAATCGGCCAAATCTAAGATTATTGATGAATCATACATAAACGCACCTCGGGGTTCGTCAATTATGGAAATCTCTCAGGGACCCCAAATGAGTGAGTAATAGTCCATGAAACGGGTCAGAATCGGCAAAACTGCAAGTGGTGATGACCGACACATAAACACACCCCGGTGTTCGTCAATCGTGGAAATCACTGCGCGAAACCAAAACATAGTAATAGTCCATGAAACGGGCCAGAATCGGCCAAAACTGTGATTGTTGATGACCGACACGTAAGCGCACCTTGGGGTTCAAGAACCATGGAAATTGTTTTGGGACGCCAAAACGGTGAGTAATAGTCCACGAAACGGGTCAGAATCGACAAAAACCGCGAATGTTGATGACCGACGTGTAAACGCATCCCGGGGTTCGTCAATCATGGAAATCACTCCGGGACCCCAAAACAGTGAGTTGTAGTCCACGAAACGGGCCAGAATCGGCCAAAATTGCGAGTCTTGATGACCGACACGAAAACGCCTCCCGGGGTTCGTCAATCATGGAAATCACTCCGGGACCCCAAAAAAAGTGATTAATAGTCAATGAAATGGGCCAGAATCGGGCAAAATTGTGAGTGTTGATGACCGACACGTAAACGCACCCCGGGGTTTGTAAATCGTGGAAATCACTTCGGTAACCCAAAACTAAGTGATAGTCCAAGAAACGGGCCAGAACCAGCCCAAAATGCGAGTCTTGAAGAGCAACACGTAAGCACATCTTGGGGTTCGACAACCATGGAAATCACTTTGGGACCCCAAACAGTGAGTAATAGTCCATGAAAGAGCCCAGAATCGGCCAAATCTGGGATTATTGATGAACGATGCATAAACGCACCCCGAGGTTCGTCAATTATGGAAATCTCTCAGGGACCCCAAATGAGTGAGTAATAGTCCATGAAACGGGCCAGAATCGGCAAAACTCCAAGTGTTGATGACCGACGCGTAAACGCATCCCGGAGTTCGTCAATCACGGAAATCACTCCGGGACCCCAAAACAATGATTAATAGTCAATGAAATGGGCCAGAATCGGCCAAAATTGTGAGTGTTGATGACCGACACGTAAACGAACCCCGGGGTTCGTCAATCGTGGAAATCACTTCGGTAACCCAAAACTGAGTAATAGTCCAAGAAACGGGCCAGAGCCAACCCAATACGAGTCTTGACGACCAACACGTAAGCACATCTTGGGGTTTGACAATCATGGAAATCACTTTGAGACCCCAAACTGTGAGTAATAGTCCATGAAAGAGCCCAGAATCGGCCAAATCTAGGATTATTGATGAACGATGCATAAATGCACCCCGGGGTTCGTCAATTATGGAAATCTCTTAGTGACCCGAAATGAGTGAGTAATAGTCCATGAAAAGGGCCAAAATCGGTAAAACTACAAGTGTTGATGATCGACACATAAACACATCCCGGTGTCCGTCAATCTTGGAAATCACTGCGGGACAACCAAACTGAGTAATAGTCAATGAAACGGACCAGAATCGGCCAAAACTGTGATTGTTGATGAACGACACGTAAGTGCACCTTCGGGTTGAACAACCATGGAAATCGTTTTGGGATGCCAAAACGGTGAGTAATAGTCCACAAAACGGGTCAGAATCGACAAAAACCGCGAATGTTGATGACCGACACGTAAACGCCTCCCGGGGTTCGTCAATCATGGAAATCACTCCGGGGCCCCAAAACAGTGAGTAGTAGTCCACGAAACGGGCCAGAATCGGCCAAAATTGCGAGTGTTGATGACCGACACGAAAACGCCTCTCGGGGTTCGTCAATCGTGGAAATCACTCCGAGACCCCAAAAACAGTGATTAATAGTCACTGAAATGGGCCAGAATCGGCCAAAATTGTGAGTGTTGATGACCGACACATAAACGCACCCCGGGGTTTGTAAATCGTGGAAATCACTTCGGTAACCCAAAACTAAGTGATAGTCCAATAAACGGGCCAGAACCAGCCCAAAATGCGTGTCTTGACGACCAACACGTAAGCACTAAGCACATCTTGGGGTTTGACCACCATGGAAATTGCTTTGGGACCCCAAAGAGTGAGTAATAGTCCAAGAAACGGGCCAGAACCAGCCCAAACTATGAATCTTGACGACCAACACGTAAGCACATCTTGGGGTTCGCCAATCATGGAAATCGCTTGTGACCCCAAACAGTGAGTAATAGTCCATGAAAGAGCCCAGAATCGGCCAAATCTAGGATTATTGATGAATGATACATAAATGCACCCCGGGGTTCGTCACTTATGGAAATCTCTCAGGGACCCTAAATGAGTGAGTAATAGTCCATGAAAAGGGACAAAATCAGCAAAAGTGCAAGTTTTGATGACCGACACATAAACACATCCCGGTGTCCGTCAATCTTGGAAATTACTGCGGGACACCAAAACTGAGTAATAGTCCATGAAACGGGCCAGAATCGGCCAAAACTGTGATTGTTGATGACCGCCACGTAAGCGCACCTTCGGGTTGAACAACCATGGAAATCATTTTGGGACGCTAAAACAGTGAGTAATAGTCCACGAAACGGGTCAGAATCGACAAAAACCGCGAATGTTGATGACCGACACGTAAACGCATCCCGGGGTTCGTCAATCATGGAAATCACTCTGGACCCCAAAACAGTGAGTAGTAGTCCACGAAACGGGCGAGAATCGGCCAAAATTGCGAGTGTTGATGACCGACACGAAAACGCCTCCCGGGGTTCGCCAATCGTGGAAATCACTTCGGGACCCCAAAACAGTGATTAATAGTCAATGAAACGGGCCAGAATCGCCCAAAATTGTGAGTGTTGATGACCGACACGTAAACGCACCCCGAGGTTTGTCAATCATGGAAATCACTTCGGTAACCCAAAACTGAGTAATAGTCCAATAAACGGGCCAGAACCAACCCAAACTACGAGTCTTGACGACAAACACGTATGCACACCTTGGGGTTCGACAACCATGGAAATCGCTTTGGGACCCCAAAGAGTGAGTAATAGTCCCTGAAAGAGCCCAGAATCGGCCAAATCTAGGATTATGGATGAACGATACATTAACGCACCCCGTGGTTCGTCAATTATGGAAATCTCTCAGGGACCCCAAATGAGTGAGTAATAGTCCATGAAACGGGCCAGAATCCGCAAAAGTGCAAGTGTTGATGACCGACACATAAACACACCCCGGTGTTCGTCAATCGTGGAAATCACTGCGGGACACCAAAACTGAGTAATAGTCCATGAAACGGGCCAGAATCGGCCAAAACTGTGATTATTGATGACCGACACGAAAACGGCTCCCGGGGTTCGTCAATCGTGGAAATCACTCCGGGACCCCAAAATAGTGATTAATAGTCAATGAAACGGGCCAGAATCGCCCAAAATTGTGAGTGTTGATGATCGACACGTAAACGCACCCCGGGGTTCGTCAATCATGGAAATCACTTCGGTAACCCAAAACTGAGTAATAGTCCAATAAACGGGCCAGAACCAGCCCAAAATGCGAGTCTTGATGACCAACACGTAAGCACATCTTGGGGTTCGACAACCATGGAAATCGCTTTGGGACCCCAAACAGTGAGTAATAGTCCCTAAAAGAGCCCAGAATCGGCCAAATCTAGGATCATTGATGAACGATACATAAACGCACCCCATGGTTTGTCAATTATGGAAATCTCTTAGGGACCCCAAATGAGTGAGTAATAGTCCATGAAACGGGCCAGAATCGGCAAAACTGCAAGTGTTGATGACCAACACATAAACACACCCCGATGTTCGTCAATCGTAGAAATCACTGCGGAACACCAAAACTGAGTAATAGTCCAATAAACGGGCCAGAACCAGCCCAAACTGCGAGTCTTGACGACCAACACGTAAGCACATCTTGGGGTTCGACAACCATGGAAATCGCTTTGGGACCCCAAACAGTGAGTAATAGTCCCTGAAAGAGCCCAGAATCGGCCAAATCTAGGGTTATTGATGAACGATACATAAACGCACCCCTTGGTTCGTCAATTATGGAAATCTCTCAGGGACGCCAAATCAGTGACTAATAGTCCATGAAACGGGACCGAATTGGCAAAACTGCAAGTGTTGATGACCGACACATAAACACACCCCGTTGTCCGTCAATCGTGGAAATCACTGCGAGATACCAAAACTGAGTAATAGTCCATGAAACGGGCCCGAATCGGCCAAAACTGTGATTGTTGATGACCGACACGTAAGCGCACCTTGGGGTTCGACAACCATGGAAATTGTTTTGGGACGCCAAAAGGGTGAGTAATAGTCCACGAAACGGGTCAGAATCGACTAAAAACGCGAATGCTGATGACCGACACGTAAACGCATCCTGGGGTTCGTCAATCATGGAAATCACTTTGGGACCCCAAAACAGTGAGTAGTAGTCAACGAAACGGGCCAGAATTGGCCAAAATTGCGAGTGTTGATGACCGACACAAAAATGCCTCCCGCGGTTCGTCAATCGTGGAAATCACTCCGGGACCCCAAAAATAGTGATTAATAGTCAATGAAATGGGCCAGAATCGGCCAAAATTGTGAGTGTTGATGACCGACACGTAAACGCACCCCGGGGTTCATCAATCATGAAAATCACTTCGGTAACCCAAAACTGTGTAATAGTCCAATAAACGGGCCAGAACTAGCCCAAAATGCGAGTCTTGATGACCAACACGTAAGCACATCTTGGGGTTCAACAACCATGGAAATCGCTTTGGGACCCCAAACAGTGAGTAATAGTCCATGAAAGAGCCCAGAATCAGCCAAATCTAGGATTATTGATGAACGATACATAAACGCACCCCGTGGTTCAGCAATCACGGAAATCTCTCAGGGACCCCAAATCAGTGACTAATAGTCCATGAAACGGGCCAGAATCGGCAAAACTGCAAGTGTTGATGACCGACACATAAACACAACCCGGTGTCCGTCAATCGTGGAAATCAATGCGAGACACCAAAACTGAGTAATAGTCCAAGAAACGGGCCCGAATCGTCCAAAACTGTGATTGTTGATGACCAACACGTAAGCGCACCTTGGGGTTCAACAACCATGGAAATTGTCTTGGAACGCCAAAACGGTGACTAATAGTCCATGAAACGGGTCAGAATCGACAAAAAACGCGAATGTTGATGACCGACACGTAAACGCATCCCGGGGTTCGTCAATCATGGAAATCACTCCGGGACCCCAAAACAGTGATTAATATTCAATGAAATGGGCCAGAATCGCCCAAAATTGTGAGTGTTGAGGACCGACACATAAACGCACCCCGGGGTTCGTTAATCATGGTAATCACTTCGGTAACCCAAAACTGAGTAATAGTCCAAGAAACGGGCCAGAACCGGCCCAAACTGCGAGTCTTGACGACCAACACGTACGCACATCTTGAGGTTCGGCAACCATGGAAATCCCTTTGGGACCCCAAACAGTGAGTAATAGTCCATGAAAGAGCACATAATCGGCCAAATCTAGGATTATTGATGAATCATACATAAACGCACCCCGGGGTTCGTCAATTATGGAAATCTCTCAAGGACCCCAAATGAGTGAGTAATAGTCCATGAAACGGGCCAGAATCGGCAAAACTGCAAGTGTTGATGACCGACACATAAACACACCCCGGTGTTCGTCAATCGTGGAAATCACTGCGGGACACCAAAACTAAGTAATAGTCCATGAAACGGGCCAGAATCGGCCAAAACTGTGATTGTTGATGACCGACACGTAAGCGCACCTTGGGGTTCAACAACCATGGAAATTGTTTTGGGTTGCCAAAACGGTGAGTAATAGTCCATGAAACGGGTTAGAATCGACAAAAAACGCGAATGTTGATCACCGACACGTAAACGCATCCTAGGGTTCGTCAATCATGGAAATCACTTCGGGACCCCAAAACAGTGAGTAGTAGTCCACGAAACGGGCCAGAATCGGCCAAAATTGCGAGTGTTGATGACCGACACGAAAACGCCTCCCGGGGTTCGTCAATCGTGGAAATCACTCCGGGACCCCAAAAATAGTGATTAATAGTCAATGAAATGGGCCAGAATCAGCCAAAATTGTGAGTGTTGATGACCGACACGTAAAGCACCCCGGGATTCGTAAATCGTGGAAATCACTTTGGTAACCCAAAACTGAGTAATAGTCCAATAAACGGGCCAGAACCAGCCCAAAATGCGAGTCTTGACGACCAACACGTAAGCACATCTTGGGGTTCGACAACCATGGAAATCGCTTTGGGACCCCAAACAGTGAATAATAGTCCATGAAAGAGCCAGAATCGGCCAAATCTAGGATTATTGATGAATGATACATAAACGGACCCCGTGGTTCGTCAATTATGGAAATCTCTCAGGGACCCCAAATGAGTGAGTAATAGTCCATGAAACGGGCCAGAATCGGCAAAACTGCAAGTGTTGATGACAGACACATAAACACATCCCGGTGTTCGTCAATCGCAGAAATCATTGCGGGACACCAAAACTGAGTAATAGTCCATGAAACGGGCCAGAATCGGCCAAAACTGTGATTGTTGATGACCGACACGTAAGCCAACCTTGGGGTTCAACAACCATGGAAATCGTTTTGGGACGCCAAAACGGTGAGTAATAATCCACGAAACGGGTCAGAATCGACAAAAACCGCGAATGTTGATGACCGACACGTAAATGCATCCCGGGGTTCCTCAATCGTGGAAATCACTCTGGGACCCCAAAACTGTGATTAATAGTCAACGAAATGGGCCAGAATCGGCCAAAATATTGAGTGTTGATGACCGACACGTAAACGTACACTGGGGTTCGTCAATCATGGAAATTACTTCGGTAACCCAAAACTGAGTAGTAGTCCAAGAAACGGTTCAGAACCGTCCCAAACTGCGAATCTTGGTGACCAACACGTAAGCACACCTTGGGGTTCGACAACCATGGAAATCGCTTTGGGACCCCAAATGGTGAGTAATAGTCCATGAAAGAGCCTACAATCAGCCAAACCTAGGATTATTGATGAACGATACATAAACGCACCCCAGGGTTCGTCAATCATGGAAATCTCTCAGGGAACCCAAATCAGTGACTAATAGTCCATGAAATGGGCCAGAATCGGCAAAACTGCAAGTGTTGATGACCGACACATAAACACACCCCGGGTCCATCAATCGTCGAAATCACTGCGAGACACCAAAACTGAGTAATAGTCCATGAAACGGGACCCAATCGTCCAAAACTGTGATTGTTGATGACCAACACGTAAGCGCACCTTGGGGTTCAACAACCTTGGAAATTGTTTTGGGACGCCAAAATGGTGAGTAATAGTCCATGAAACGGGTCAGAATCGACAAAAAACGCGAATGTTGATGAACGACACGTAAACGCATCCCGGGGTTCTTCAATCATGGAAATCACTCCGGGACCCCAAAACAGTGAGTAGTAGTCCACGAAATGGGCTAGAATCGGCCAAAATTGCGAGTGTTGATGACCGACCCGAAAACACCTCCTGGGGTTCGTCAATCGCGGAAATCACTCCGGGACCCCAAAACAGTGATTAATGGTCAATGAAATGGGCCAGAATCGCCCAAAATTGTGAGTGTTGATGACTGACACGTAAACGCACCCCGGGGTTTGTTAATCATGGTAATCACTTCGGTAACCCAAAAATGAGTAATAGTCCAAGAAACGGGCCAGAACCGGCCCAAACTGCGAGTCTTGACGACCAACACGTACGCACATCTTGAGGTTCGGCAACCATGGAAATCCCTTTGGGACCCCAAACAGTGAGTAATGGTCCATGAAAGAGCACATAATCGGCCAAATCTAGGATTATTGATGAATCATACATAAACGCACCCCGGGGTTCGTCAATTATGGAAATCTCTCAAGGACCCCAAATGAGTGAGTAATAGTCCATGAAACGGGCCAGAATCGGCAAAACTGCAAGTGTTGATGACCGACACATAAACACACCCCGGTGTTCGTCAATCGTGGAAATCACTGCGGGACACCAAAACTGAGTAATAGTCCATGAAACGGGCCAGAATCGGCCAAAACTGTGATTGTTGATGACCGACACGTAAGCGCACCTTGGGGTTCAACAACCATGGAAATTGTTTTGGGATGCCAAAACGGTGAGTAATAGTCCATGAAACGGGTTAGAATCGACAAAAAACGCGAATGTTGATCACCGACACGTAAACGCATCCTAGGGTTCGTCAATCATGGAAATCACTTCGGGACCCCAAAACAGTGAGTAGTAGTCCACGAAACGGGCCAGAATCGGCCAAAATTGCGAGTGTTGATGACCGACACGAAAACTCCTCCCGGGGTTCGTCAATCGTGGAAATCACTCCGGGACCCCAAAAATAGTGATTAATAGTCAATGAAATGGGCCAGAATCAGCCAAAATTGTGAGTGTTGATGACCGACACGTAAACGCACCCCGGGATTCGTAAATCGTGGAAATCACTTCGGTAACCCAAAACTGAGTAATAGTCCAATAAACGGGCCAGAACCAGCCCAAAATGCGAGTCTTGACGACCAACACGTAAGCACATCTTGGGGTTCGACAACCATGGAAATCGCTTTGGGACCCCAAACAGTGAATAATAGTCCATGAAAGAGCCAGAATCGGCCAAATCTAGGATTATTGATGAATGATACATAAACGGACCCGGTGGTTCGTCAATTATGGAAATCTCTCAGGGACCCCAAATGAGTGAGTAATAGTCCATGAAACGGGCCAGTATCGGCAAAACTGCAAGTGTTGATGACAGACACATAAACACACCCCGGTGTTCGTCAATCGTAGAAATCATTGCGGGACACCAAAACTGAGTAATAGTCCATGAAACGGGCCAGAATCGGCCAAAACTGTGATTGTTGATGACCGACACGTAAGCCCACCTTGGGGTTCAACAACCATGGAAATCGTTTTGGGACGCCAAAACGGTGAGTAATAATCCACGAAACGGGTCAGAATCGACAAAAATCGCGAATATTGATGACCGACACGTAAATGCATCCCGGGGTTCCTCAGTCGTGGAAATCACTCTGGGACCCCAAAACTGTGATTAATAGTCAACGAAATGGGCCAGAATCGGCCAAAATATATAGTGTTGATGACCGACACGTAAACGTACACTAGGGTTCGTCAATCATGGAAATTACTTTGGTAACCCAAAACTGAGTAGTAGTCCAAGAAACGGTTCAGAACCGTCCCAAACTGCGAGTCTTGATGACCAACACGTAAGCACACCTTGGGGTTCGACAACCATGGAAATCGCTTTGGGACCCCAAATGGTGAGTAATAGTCCATGAAAGAGCCTACAATCAGCCAAACCTAGGATTATTGATGAACGATACATAAACGCACCCCAGGGTTCGTCAATCATGGAAATCTCTCGGGGAACCCAAATCAGTGACTAATAGTCCATGAAATGGGCCAGAATCGGCAAAACTGCAAGTGTTGATGACCGACACATAAACACACCCCGGGTCCATCAATCGTCGAAATCACTGCGAGACACCAAAACTGAGTAATAGTCCATGAAACGGGACCCAATCGTCCAAAACTGTGATTGTTGATGACCAACACGTAAGCGCACCTTGGGGTTTAACAACCTTGGAAATTGTTTTGGGACGCCAAAATGGTGAGTAATAGTCCATGAAACGGGTCAGAATCGACAAAAAACGCGAATATTGATGAACGACACGTAAACGCATCCCGGGGTTCGTCAATCATGGAAATCACTCCGGGACCCCAAAACAGTGAGTAGTAGTCCACGAAACGGGCTAGAATCGGCCAAAATTGCGAGTGTTGATGACCGACCCGAAAACACCTCCTGGGGTTCGTCAATCGCGGAAATCACTCCGGGACCCCAAAACAGTGATTAATGGTTAATGAAATGGGCCAGAATCGCCCAAAATTGTGAGTGTTGATGACCGACACGTAAACGCACCCCGGGGTTCGTTAATCATGGTAATCACTTCGGTAACCCAAAACTGAGTAGTAGTCCAAGAAACGGGCCAGAACCGGCCCAAACTGCGAGTCTTGACGACAAACACGTACGCACATCTTGAGGTTCGGCAACCATGGAAATCCCTTTGGGACCCCAAACAGTGAGTAATAGTCCATGAAAGAGCACGGAATCGGCCAAATCTAGGATTATTGATGAATCATACATAAACGCACCCCGGGGTTCGTCAATTATGGAAATCTCTCAGGGACCCCAAATGAGTGAGTAATAGTCCATGAAACGTGCCACAATCGGCAAAACTGCAAGTGTTGATGACCGGCACATAAACACATCCCAGTGTCCGTCAATCGTGGATATCAGTCCGAGACACCAAAACTGAGTAATAGTCCATGAAACGGGCCCGAATCGTCCAAAATTGTGATTATTGATGACCGACACGTAAGCGCACCTTAGGGTTCAACAAACATGGAAATTGTTTTCGGACGCCAAAATGGTGAGTAATAGTCCACGGAACGGGTCAGAATCGACAAAAAACGCGAATGTTGATGACCGACACGTAAACGCACCCTGGGGTTCGTCAATCATGGAAATCACTCTAGGACCCCAAAACAGTGAGTAGTAGTCCACAAAACGGGCCAGAATCGGCCAAAATTGCGAGTGTTGATGACCGACACGAAAACGCCTCCCGGGGTTCGTCAATCGTGGAAATCACTCCGGGACCCCAAAAACAGTTATTAATAGTCAATGAAATGGGCCAGAATTGGCCAAAATTGTGAGTGTTGATGACCGACACGTAAACGCACCCCGGGGTTCGTCAATCATGGAAATCACTTCGGTAACCCAAAACTGAGTAATAGTCCAAGAAACGGGCCAGAACCAACCCAAACTGCGAGTCTTAACGACCAACACGTATGCACCTCTTGGGGTTCGACAACCATGGAAATCGCTTTGGGACCCCAAACAATGAGTAATAGTCCATGAAAGAGCACAGAATCGGCCAAATCTAGGATTATTGATGAACGATACATAAACACACCCCGGGGTTCGTCAATCATGGAAATCTCTCAGGGACCCCAAATCAGTGACTAATAGTCCATGAAATGGGCCAGAATCGGCAAAACTGCAAGTGTTGATGACCGGCACATAAACACACCCCGGTGTCCGTCAATCATGGAAATCACTGCGAGAACCCAAAACTGAGTAATAGTCCACGAAACGTGCCCGAATCGTCCAAAACTGTGATTGTTGATGACCGACACGTAAGCGCACCTTGGCGTCCAACAACCATGGAAATTGTTTTGGGACGCCAAAATGGTGAGTAATAGTCCACGAAATGGGTCAGAATCGACAAAAAACGCGAATGTTGATGACCGACACGTAAACGCATCCCGGGGTTTGTCAATCATGGAAATCACTCCGGGACACCAAAACAAGGAGTAGTAGTCCACGAAACGGGACAGAATCGGCCAAAATTGCGAGTGTTGATGACCGACACGAAAACGCCTCCCGGGGTTCGTCAATCATAGAAATCACTCTGGGACCCCAAAACCAGTTATTAATAGTCAATGAAATGGGCCAGAATCGGCCAAAATTGTGAGTGTTGATGACCGACACGTAAACGCACCCCGGGGTTCGTAAATCGTGGAAATCACTTCGGTAACCCAAAACTGAGTAATAGTCCAATAAACGGGCCAGAACCAGCCCAAAATGCGAGTCCTGACGACCAACACGTAAGCACATCTTGGGGTTCGACAACCATGGAAATCACTTTGGGACCCCAAATAGTGAGTAATAGTCCATGAAAGAGCCCAGAATCAGCCAAATCTAGGATTATTGATGAACGATACATAAACGCACCCCGTGGTTCGTCAATTATGGAAATCTCTCAGGGACCCCAAATGAGTGAGTAATAGTCCATGAAACGGGCCAGAATCGGCAAAACTGCAAATGTTGATGACCGACACATAAACACACCCCGGTGTTCGTCAATCGTAGAAATCACTGCGGGACAACAAAACTGAGTAATAGTCCATGAAACGGGCCAGAATCGGCCAAAACTGTGGTTGTTGATGACCGACACGTAAGCGCACCTTGAGGTTCAACAACCATGGAAATCGTTTTGGGAAGCCAAAATGTTGAGTAATAATTTACGAAATGGGTCAGAATCGACAAAAACCGCGAATGTTGATGACCGACACGTAAACGCATCCCGGGGTTCCTCAATCGTGGAAATCACTCTGGGACCCCAAAACTGTGATTAATAGTCAATGAAATGGGCTAGAATCGGCCAAAATATTGAGTGTTGTTGACCGACACGTAAACGCACCCCGGGTAACCCAAAACTGAGTAATAGTCCAAGAAATGGGCCAGAACCGGCCCAAACTGCGAGTTTTGATGACCAACATGTAAGCACACCTTGGGGTTCGACAACCATGGAAATCGCTTTGGGACCCCAAACGGTGAGTAATAGTCCATGAAAGAGCCCAGAATCAGGCAAATCCAGGATTATTGATGAACGATACATAAACGCACCCCGGGGTTCGTCCATCATGGAAATCTCTCAGGGACCCCAAATCAGTAACTAATAGTCCATGAAACCGGCCAGAATTGGCAAAACTGCAAGTGCTGATGACCGACACATAAACACACCCCGGTGTCCGTCAATCGTGGAAATCACTGCGAGACTCCAAAACTGAGTAATAGTCCATGAAACGGGCCCGAATCGTCCAAAACTGTGATTATTGATGACCGACACGTAAGCGCACCTTAGGGTTCAACAACCAAGGAAATTGTTTTGGGACGCCAAAATGGTGAGTAATAGTCCACGAAACGGGTCAGAATCGGCCAAAATTGTGAGTGTTGATGACCGACACGAAAACGCCTCCCGGGGTTCGTCAATCGTCGAAATCACTCTGGGACCCCAAAAACAGTGATTAATAGTCAATGAAATGGGCCAGAATCGGCCAAAATTGTGAGTGTTGATGACCGACACGTAAACGCACCTCGGGGTTCGTAAATCGTGGAAATCACTTCGGTAACCCAAAACTGAGTAATAGTCCAATAAACGGGCCCAGCCCAAAATGTGAGTCTTGACGACCAACACGTAAGCACATCTTGGGGTTCGAAAACAATGGAAATCGCTTTGGGACCCCAAACAGTGAGTAATAGTCCATGAAAGAGCCCAGAATCGGCCAAATCTAGGATTATTGATGAATGATACATAAACGCACCCCGTGGTTCGTCAATTATGGAAATCTCTCTGGGAGCCCAAATGAGTGAGTAATAGTCCATGAAACGGGCCAGAATCGGCAAAAACTGTGATTGTTGATGACCGACACGTAATTGCACCTTGGGGTTCAACAACCATGGAAATCATTTTGGGAAGCCAAAACGGTGAGTAATAATCCACGAAACGGGTCAGAATCGACAAAAACCGCGAATGTTGATGACCGACACGTAAACGCATCCCGGGGTTCCTCAATCGTGGAAATCGCTCTGGGACCCCAAAACTGTGATTAATAGTCAACGAAATGGGCCAGAATCGGCCAAAATATTGAGTGTTGATGACCGACACGTAAACGCAAACCGGGGTTCGTCAATCATGGAAATCACTTCGGTAACCCAAAACTGAGTAATAGTCCAATAAACGGGCCAGAACCGGCCCAAACTGCGAGTCTTGATAACCAACACGTAAGCACACCTTGGGGTTCGACAACCATGGAAATCACTTTGGGACCCCAAACAGTGAGTAATAGTCCATGAAAGAGCCTAGAATCAGCCAAATCTAGGATTATTGATGAATGATACATAAACGCACCCCGGGGTTCGTCAATCATGGAAATCTCTCAGGGACCGCAAATCAGTAACTAATAGTCCATGAAACGGGCTAGAATCGGCAAAATTGCAAGTGTTGATGACCGACACATAAACACACCCCGGTGTCCATCAATCGTGGAAATCACTGCGAGAACCCAAAACTGAGTAATAGTCCATGAAACGGGCCCGAATCGTCCAAAACTGTGATTGTTGATGACCAACACATAAGCGCTCCTTGGGGTTCAACAACCATGGAAATTGTTTTGGGATGCCAAAATGGTGAGTAATAGTCCACGAAACGGGTCAGAATCGACAAAAAACGCGAATGTTGATGACCGACACGTAAAAGCATCCCGGGGTTCGTCAATCATGGAAATCACCCCGGGACCCCAAAACAGTGAGTAGTAGTCCACGAAACGGGCCAGAATCGGCCAAAATTGCGAGTGTTGATGACCAACACGAAAACGCCTCCCGGGGTTCGTCAATCGTGGAAATCACTCCGGGACCCCAAAAACAGTGATTAATAGTCAATGAAATGGGCCAGCATGGCCAAAATTGTGAGTGTTGATGACCGACACGTAAACGCACCACGGGGTTCGTAAATCGTGGAAATCACTTTGGTAACCCAAAACTGAGTAATAGTCCAATAAACGGGCCAGAACTAGCCCAAAATGCGAGTCTTGACGACCAACACGTAAGCACATCTTGGGGTGTGACAACCATGGAAATCACTTTGGGACCCCAAACAGTGAGTAATAGTCCATGAAAGAGCCCAGAATCGGCCAAATCTAGGATTATTGATGAATGATACATAAACGCACCCCGTGGTTCGTCAATTATGGAAATCTCTCAGGGAGCCCAAATGAGTGAGTAATAGTCGATGAAACGGGCTAGAATCGGCAAAACTGCAAGTGTTGATGACCGACAGATAAACACACCCCGGTGTTCGTCAATCATGGAAGTCACTGCGAGATACTAAAACTGAGTAATAGTCCATGAAACGGGCCAGAATCGGCCAAAATTGTGATTGTTGATGACCGACACGTAAGCACACCTTGGGGTTCAACAACCATGGAAATTGTTTTGGGACGCCAAAACGGTGAGTAATAGTCCATGAAACGGGTCAGAATCGACAAGAACCGCAAATGTCGAGGACCGACACGTAAACGCATCCCGTGGTTCGTCAATCATGGAAATCACTCCAGGACCCCAAAACAGTGAGTAGTAGTCCACGAAACGGGCCAGAATCGGCCAAAATTGCGAGTGTTGATGACCGACACGAAAACGCCTCTCGGGGTTCGTCAATCGTGGAAATCACTCCGAGACCCCAAAAACAGTGATTAATAGTCAATGAAATGGGCCAGAATCGGCCAAAATTGTGAGTGTTGATGACCAACACGTAAACGCTCCCCGGGGTTCGTAAATCATGGAAATCACTTCGGTAACCCAAAACTGAGTAATAGTCCAATAAACGGGCCAGAACCAGCCCAAAATGCGAGTCTTGACGACCAACACGTAAGCACATCTTGGGGTTCGACAACCATGGAAATCGCTTCGGGAATCCAAAAGTGAGTAATAGTCCATGAAAGAGCACAGAATCGGCCAAATCTAGGATTATTGATGAATCATACATAAACGCACCCCGGGGTTCGTCAATTATGGAAATCTCTCAGGGACACCAAATGAGTGAGTAATAGTCCATGAAATGGGCCAGAATCGGCAAAACTGCAAGTGTTGATGACCGACACATAAACACACCCCGGTGTTCGTCAATCATGGAAATCACAGCGGGACACCAAAACTGAGTAATAGTCCATGAAACGGGCCAGAATCGGCCAAAATTGTGATTGTTGATGACCGACACGTAAGCGCACCTTGGGGTTCAACAACCATGGAAATTGTATTGGGACGACAAAACGGTGAGTAATAGTCCATGAAACTGGTCAGAATCGACAAGAACCGCAAATGTCGAGGACCGACACGTAAACGCATCCCGGGGTTCGTCAATCATGGAAATCACTCCGGGACCCCAAAACAGTGAGTAGTAGTCCACGAAACGGGCCAGAATCGGCCAAAATTGCAAGTGTTGATGACCGACACGAAAACGGCTCCCGGGGTTCGTCAATCGTGGAAATCACTCCGAGACCCCAAAAACAGTGATTAATAGTCAATGAAATGGACCAGAATCGGCCAAAATTGTGAGTGTTGATGACCGACACGTAAACGCACCCCGGGGTTCGTAAATCGTGGAAATCACTTCGGTAACCCAAAACTGAGTAATAGACCATTAAACGGGCTAGAACCAGCCCAAAATGCGAGTCTTGATGACCAACACGTAAGCACATCTTGGGGTTTGACAACCATGTAAATCGATTTGGGACCCCAAACAGTGAGTAATAGTCCATGAAAGAGCCCAGAATTAGCCAAATCTAGGATTATTGATGAACGATACATAAACGCACCCCGTGGTTCGCTAATTATGGAAATCTCTCAGGGTCCCCAAATGAGTGAGTAATAGTCCATGAAACGGGCCAGAATCGGCAAAACTGCAAGTGTTGATGACCGACACATAAACACACCCCGGTGTCCGTCAATCGTAGAAATCACTGCGAGACACCAAAACTGAGTAATAGTCCATGAAATGGGCCAGAATCGGCCAAAACTGTGATTGTTGATGACCGACACTTAAGCGCACCTTGGGGTTCAACAACCATGGAAATCCTTTTGGGACGCCAAAATGGTGAGTAATAATCCACGAAACGGGTCAGAATCGACAAAAACCGCGAATGTTGATGACCGACACGTAAACGCATCCCGGGGTTCCTCAATCGTGGAAATCACTCTGGGACCCCAAAACTGTGATTAATAGTCAACGAATTGGGCCAGAATCAGCCAAAATATTGAGTGTTGATGACCGACACGTAAACGCACCCCGGGGTTCGTCAATCATGGAAATCACTTCGGTAACCCAAAACTGAGTAATAGTCCAAGAAACAGGCCAGAATCGGCCCAAACTGCGAGTCTTGATGACCAACACTTAAGCACACCTTGGGGTTCGACAACCATGGAAATCGCTTTCACTACAAGAAACTTGTTAATCCATGACAGATTCCTGCTGACGTTCCTGAAATCCGTCACAGATTATGACAGTTTACCTCAACCCGTCACGAATACCGTCAATGATTTGTAAGCTGCGGTTCGGTTGGAAAACAGCAGGCCCTTGATGACGGACCTCATGCTACCATCACAGAAACTGTCATGAATCAACCAAGTGGGCTTAGACGGGCCTAGCATTTTTTTAATATACACCATCCACAACGTCATGGATTGTGCTCCTGCTGACGTGGTGTACATGCCCATTCGTTCGCCCACATGTCGGTCAGACCATACGTTTTGCTTAAAAAAATAAAACTATGAGGATACGTGGGTGCCATTGTATGCCCCCCATGATAGTGTATTTTGCATTATGTTGCTTCCCGTAAAAAACAGTGGAGACTTCTTTTCCCCGATTCTCCAGATCCCATCGACCGCCGCCGCCGCTGCCAGTTGTTGGGGAACGTAGCAGAAATTCAAAATTTTCCTACGTGTCACCAAGATCTATTTATGGAGAAACCAGCAGTGAGGGGAAGGAGAGTGCATCTACATACCCTTGTAGATTGCTAAGCGGAAGCATTCAAGAGAACGGGGTTGAAGGAGTCGTACTCGTCGTGATCCAAATCACCGGAGATCCTAGTGCCGAAAGGACGGCACCTCCGCGTTCAACACACGTACAGCCCGGTGACGTCTCCCACGCCTTGATCCAGCAAGGAGAGAGGGAGAGGTTGAGGAAGACTCCATCCAGCAGCAGCACAACGACGTGGTGGTCATGGAGGAGCGTGGTGATCCAGCAGGGCTTCGCCAAGCACCGCGGGAGAGGAGAAGGGAGAGAGGTAGGCTGCGCCTGGAGAGGTCAAAAACCCATGTGTTGGCAGCCCCAAAACCCTCAAGTATATATAGGGGAGAGGGAGGGGGCTGCGCCTCCCCTATGGTTCCCACCCCAAGGGGTGCGGCTGCCCCCAAAACCCATCTAGGCTGCGGCCAAGGGGGGGGGGAG